>NC_058404.1:55845036-55857340 GCF_002201575.2 Neomonachus schauinslandi | reverse complement strand
TTTATTTATTTATTTATTTATTTATTTATTTATTTATTTATTTATTTATTTGAGAGAGAGAGAGAGTTGGGGGAGGGGCAGAGGGGGAGGGAGAGGCAGAGGGAGAGAGAATCCCAAGAAGACTCCACACTGAGCACTGAGCCCAATGTGGGGCTGATCCCAGGAGCCTGAGATTATGACCTGAGCTAAAACCAAGAGTGGGGTGGGCATTTAACTGACTAAGCCACCCAGGTGCCCCAGCACAAATGAAATTCATTTGCCAAACAACTTCATGTATCACCATATTGCACAGGAACTACAATTAAATTTGCTGAGGGCAGGGATTTTTGTCTGGTTTGTTTACTTCTTAATCCCCAGTGTCTAGAACAGTGCCTGGGATATAGTAGGGATGCAAAAAATAATTTTTCCCTACTGGTAAATAAATACAGGAGAACTCTCCTTTCTAATTGGTTAGCTAATTTCTTACAAGTAGCCTTTGTGAGCAAAAAGAAAAAAAAAAACTACCTTAATCCATCACATCTAACAGACCATAGATTATAAATTGTTCTTGACTATGGCACATTAGTATTTTATACAAAAAAAAAAATCAAGTTTGGGAGATCTAATAGGAAATCTTATCCTCCCCAGACAAAGCCAGAAGTCAAAGTGTAAAGTTAATGAGAAATAAAGCTACCTCTCAGAAAGATACAGAATTAAATTTGAATGTCTCAATCTTGTCACTGAACAGAGGGAGGAAAAGCACTTCCTGAGAACGTGAACCACAAAGAGTACTCACACAGACTTGCAATTCTGAATTCACATCACCACGATGGCTCTAGAGACCTCAGAGACAGGGAGGCTCGGGTTGGCAGTGGCAGAAATAAATGCGAAACTTCTGGAAGAACTCAGCTTTAGTCCAGATCCAGAGCAACTATAAAACAAAGATGCTAATATGTCATGAGTCTTAGAATCCACCAAGTGCAGAATTTAAAACATTTCTCTATATTCCGCAGGACTATTGGAAAAGTCACCCAGTTTATGTTTAAAGAAGGCCCTTGAGCTAAGAATGAGGATTATTATTTTTTTGTGACCAAAGTCTATTGTACCATGTCATCTGCATTTTGCAATAGTCAATATCAATGCCCAGGCTTTTTCAGAAGTGTGGAGGTCAATCATAACTCCAAAACCTCTCCTCAAAAACAAAACAAAATGATTCGTCAGTCCTCCTTTCCCCTATGGTCCTCTGTCTTGTTTCTCAAATTCCTCTTATCAGTGAGATCATGTGATGCTTGTCTTTCTCTGATTGACTTATTTCCCTTAGCATAATACCCTCTAGTTCCATCCACATCATTGCAAATGGCAAGATCTCATTGCTTTTGATGGCTGCATAATATTCCATTGTATATATATACCACATCTTTATCCATTCATCTGTTGATGGACATCTTGGCTCTTTCCATAGTTTGGCTATTGTGGACATTGCTGCTATAAACAATGGGGTGCACGTAACCCTCCAGATCACTACATTTGTATCTTTGGGGTAAATACCCAGTAGTGATGGGTATTAAGGAGGGCATGTATTGCATGGAGCAGTGGGTGTTATATGCAAACAATGAATCATGGAACACTACATCAAAAACTAACGATGTAATGTATGGTGACTAACATAATAAAATAAAATTAAAAAACAAAAAACTAAACAAAACAGGGTAGGACCCTGTTAAAAGTAAAATAGAGGAACTTAACCTGGGGTGCTAGAATAAGAAAGATAGATGTCTCTTAAAATGGAATTTTTTTTTGCTGAGACTTGGAGGATGTGTTGCATTAGTTGGAGCCAAAAGAACAGAAATCTTTCTGGGAAAGAAAAACATGGCCTTTCCAAATTGTTGAAAGAGAGCATAAAGAGCAAGAGGGATAGTGCTGCGAGAAAAGTCGGTGGACACAGGCACGCAACAGATGATGTGAGAGATTCTGCACATTTGGTTAAGAACAATGGACTCTACACTCAGGACATGGGTTTAATGAGGAAAGAGACATTATTACATTCCCATTATTTTCAACATGTCTTCACGTCCTTCCTCATAATTTCTGGGTGCTGTCTCCTATTCTCTAATATGGATATTTGACTCAATTTTAAATCACTTTTTCATTTTATTCCAGAATTACGATCCACAGTTTCAGTCACTATTTCCGTCAATTCCTTTCCACAAGTGTCATCTCTTCCTCCTTCAAATATGAAAAGATTTCCTGTTTCTTAATTATGAACTTTTTTCTTGATTGAGCTTTCATTCCTTTTAACTCCCGTGAATTCTTTCTCTTTCAGTTACTAAGATTCTCAAATATTTGGTCTGTACCCATTCTTCCAAATCCTACCCTGAATCAACTTCATCTGAGTCCCTGGCAGCTTTCATCTGATTTTTAAACTCTTCTGAAACTACCTGCTCATCAGGGATCAGCATTTACTTCTTTCCTGTCAAATCTAACGGCTTTTTCCCATCTCAACTCTCACCTCCCACTTGCTTTCAATTTTATGCATTGACCACCTCCCACTACTTTCTTCAACTAATCTTACCCTTTGTCTGCTAAGACATGGTACTTTCCTGTTATCTTTCTGTGTCTATTTTCCTCGTGTTTTTATGGTCTTACTCCCTTTTGTTCCTTCCTATTTTAAGGTCTTACTTCACCATTCTGCACTTTTGTCTAGTATCAGAGAAAAATTAGGACAACTACCTTGCTCTCTGTGGACCCCCCCTAACGACACACACTTTACAAAAGGTTTCTCTTCTCTGCCCTCTTCCATTGTTTTCTACTCCACTTCTAGAGTCCTGAATAAAACATTTAGATAATTTCACAATCTGGAATATAATTTGGGTTTTTGATTGTCAAGAAGGGTTGTACAAATCTGTAATTGCTCACTACTTTTTTCCTCACTAGACTATATGTTTTTGGAGGATCAGGTCTGGGCATTATTAGGCATTGTATCCACAGCATTTGGCACCTTGTTTTCAACCACAGAGCAGAGACTTAGCAAACAGTTTTAATAGGCATAACTGTCGGGGCACCTGGGTGGCTCAGTTGGTTAAGCAACTGCCTTCGACTCCAGTCATGATCCCGGGGTCCTGGGATCAAGCCCTGCATCAGGCTCCCTGCTCAGCAGGGAACCTGCTCCCTCTGCCTCCTGCTCCCCCTGCTTGTGCTCTCTCCAACAAACAAATAAAATGTTTTTTAAAAATAGGCAAACTGAGGGTTCTAGAGGTAAGGGGGTTGGGGGGATGGGTTAGCCTGGTGATGGGTATTAAAGAGGGCACGTATTGAATGGAGCACTGGGTGTTATACGCAAACAATGAATCATGGAACACTACATCAAAAACTAATGATGTAGGGCGCCTGGGTGGCTCAGTTGGTTGAGCGACTGCCTTCGGCTCAGGTCATGATCCTGGAGTCCCTGGATCGAGTCCCGCATCGGGCTTCCTGCTCGGCAGGGAGTCTGCTTCTCCCTCTGACCCTCCCCTCTCTCATGTGCTCTCTCTCATTCTCTCTCTCTCAAATAAATAAATAAAATCTTTAAAAAAAAAACTAATGATGTAATATAGGGGATTAACATAAGAATAAAAAAAAGAAAAAAAAACTAATGATGTAATGTATGGTGATTAACATAACATAATTTAAAAAATAGGCATAACTGCCCTGTTATCAAGATGGTAAACCTGTTAAATGTGTGGTGTTTCACAAATATAAGTTTATATATGTTAAGGGGACACATTCTCTCTCTTTCTAACACGCACCCACACACACACACACTTATCAGATGTTTATATGCTTAGTGGTTCTGATCATCATTAAACCATTTTCATCTAAAATATTTTTAAATTAACCAAGGGAAATTAACCCTCTTCAGATTGGTGGACTTTGTTCAGTATAAAATATAAAAGTCAAAACAACATAATTCAAAAATAAATGCTCATTTGTTCGGATTGCTTTATCTCTGCTTTATTCTGGCTTACACACAGCTTTGTGGTAATATACTATAAATATAATTATGTTTAATTTTCAGGTTTAAGCACGTGTTTTCTTCTTACAGAAAGTAAACCAGAAAAAAACATCTTCCTAGAGTTCTGTTTCTTGTGCCGAAATCAATCTGAACTCCAGCTCATAATCCTTTCCATGGTGCCCCAGCTGCTCTATTTAACTCTTCCTTTAGATACTATCTTACATATTTTTTTCTTATTTAGGTCAAATTTCATTGAGGTAAAAAGTTTTCTACTAATATTGCATTATAGGATAAATTTCCCTTGCAGAGTCTCTAGTGTCATCCATTTTGAACTTTAGAAATTCTGTGGGCAGCCTGGCAATAAAATATTCTGAACTGCATGCTGAACTTCCCACAAATGTGAGCTGTCACCACTGTCTGACTCTGCTGATCAGCCAAGTATGTCAGGCAGTGCTGTCATTTACTTTAGGAAAACAAGCAAACCCTTCAATCATGTCGTTTCTGAAGGAGAGCAGGGAATAAAAATCACAACATTGTTTTCCTTCTCTGGCCTATGATGGTAAAGCAAAAGTAATTTAGAATTATAGTAATAAGAACAACTTATTGAGTGTTTTACTGTTATAAACACTTTACAGTTAATAGCCATTTAATCCTCATAACAGCTCTATACGTTAGATGATATAACTATACCCATTTTACAGATGAAGGAAATGAGATACTGAAAGACTAAGCAGTTTGCCCAAGTCAAACAGCTGAGGGGCAGAACTTGAATTCAGGCAGTCTAACTTTAAGAGCGTGTATTTTCATAATGCTATGATGGGTATATTTCAGATCATAGATTTTTTATATTGTTTGATATTATTTACAATATGAGTCAACATATTTTGATTTGCTTTTATTTAATACCCTCAGAAATAAAATTCCTTTCCATTAGCTTCAAAAGCTTTTAGTTAGTTCCAACTACCTTGATAGGTTTCAGGATTATTGTTGGTGAATAGTGTTGGGGGGGTGTGTGTGTGCTCACGCATGCGCACATGTGCACTTGTGTGTCTTTAAGACAGTGACTTTTTAACAGCTGTTTCTACTTCATACTTACTTATTTAAGAGTCAGTCTCACAGCCATCAAATTCAGTGACCCTTTTTACTTTAAGCTATTCTCATCAGAATATTAAGAGTGAGAATTTATTTAGTGTCTACTGTCCATCAGGCACTGTCATAAGCATGTTACATAATCCTTAATTCTTACATCGATCCTTTGATTAAGCATATTTATTATCCTCATTTCATAGGTGAGGCTGAGTAGGAGAATTGTTCAAGATTACACAGTTCATAAAGGGCAGAGTTGACATTAAGATCAGCTTGGGTCTTCTGCCCCAAAGCACACACACATATGTTTTGTTTCCTTCCTATAAAGACAGATGGCCTCAAGAATAGCACCCCAAATATGTGGGTCAAATCTTCTGCATTGTAATTTTAGCATTATATTTCCTTAGAAACAAGTTTGAGTTCCAAAACATCTTGGAAATCCCATTTTTCAACACACACTTTCTGAACAATTTATTCTTACCAAAAATCTTTTTTTGGAGGGTGGGAGGGATGGGATGGCTGGGTGATAGACATTGGGGAGGTTATGTGCTATGGGAGCACTGTGAATTGTGTAAGACTGTTGAATCACAGACCTGTGCCTCTGAAACAAATAATACATTATATGTTAAAAAAAAAAAGAAGAAGATAGTAGGAAGGGAAAAATGAAGGGGGGGAAATCGGAGGGGGAGATGAACCATGAGAGACTATGGACTCTGAGAAACAAACTGAGGGTTCTAGAGCAGAGGGCTGTGGAGGGATGGGTTAGCCTGGTGATGGGTATTAAAGAGGGCACGTACTAAATGGAGCACTGGGTGTTATATGCAAACAATGAATCATGGAACACTACATCAAAAACTAATGATGTAATGTATGGTGATTAACATAACATAATTAAAAAATTGAATGCAAAAAAAAAATCTTTTGGAAAAGTCCATTATTGTCTACATTTTTTCTCACACTGGGCAGAGAATTTGCTTTCAAATTTTATTAGATAAAATAATTGAAATTATTTCATTGAAAAAAGAGGAAAAGGAGGAGGAGGAAGAAAAAGAGGGGGGGAAAAAAAGAAAGATTGTAACCAGCGTTAATTTTACTGTGGATTTGTTACCCATTAGTTAAAAACATACATGACAGGGCACATACATTATTAAAGATATGCCATGTAATTTCACTGAGTCCTTTACTTCATGGAAACTGAGTAAACAATAACCATACCAGTGATACTAGTGAAATGAATGAGCCATTCAGAGAGCAAATGAGATCCATAGGCACTCCTTCCTTAGGTACAGCTTGCCAATTCCTAAGCATCACTCTGCACCCAGAAAGGGCATTCTGTCTCTAAAATGAAGACAAATATCTTACAACTTGATTAAGTTGTTTAATACAGATGGCCCACTGACGTGACCAATGAATTATTAGTTTTCTTAAGCAAGAGATCTCCGAAGATCAAACCTGAGAACTTAAGTATTCTTTAAAGTTTCACTTAATTCTAACAAATAATGTATATGTGAGGCACAAGATGTTTTGCTTTTTGAAAACTTGAGCAGATGTGCTTTGCACTCTGTCATGAGGGAGGAAAAACACACTTAGCAACATGAATTGCTTGTCAGAGCAGATATATCCACAATACAGTACTGAGTTAAGTAAGGAGAACATAATTTTTGTCTGTTTCTGCTCTGGTATGAGCACAGGACAAAGAATATGTTTCAAGGTTTATTATGTGAAAAAAATTATAACAACTTTCTTTTATTAAAGAAGAAAAAAAGAATGAGGAAGAAGAGAAGAGGGAGGAAGAAAGAAAGATGTGACCATTGCTGATTTTACCGTGGATTGTTAATCATGAGTCAAAAACATATGCTGAAGGCCACTGAGCTCCGCTAATATGAATAGTCTTTCTCTTTTCTCTGCTTCAAGCTTTATAATACTTTCTTGAAATACACACACAAACCTTACTGTCCTGATATCTGGCACCTCTATGCCAGAACTGTCCATGATTAGAGTCAGTAATTATGCTGCGGCCTGAAGATAATCCATCATGGCGGGTTTTGTTTGCAGCTCCTGATAATTAATGATGATTCCACAGAACAGCAGTTACACAGCATAGAAGAAATTCATCTTCTAAAGGTCAGTGAAGGGTTGAAACAGGAAGTAAAATAAGCCTATAGCTGTTAGCTATTTTTTACCAATCAATTTTGTGAGTTGTTTTTTCTTTTGAAAGGCATAGTACAAACATTCTTACCTTAACACAGGCATTGTCTGAAAACTAATCTCTTGGTTTCTTTATAATTAGAATAGAAGGGGTTTCTTGTTGTGGTGGTTTGTTTGTTTCAGTTCCTTTGGGAAGAGAACGGACTTTGCTTAGAAAATACACCAAGTGACAATTTGCTTAGTATAGGGATGGGAAAGGGTGAACTCGCCCCCTCACCCCACTCAAAGCCATAGCCACAACCCAACAAAAATATTAACCGGAGTATGGGAGTGTGGACTAGCAGCAAGAGAAGTGAGCAGAGGAGGGGAACAGAGAAAGTCAAAGCCATATGTGAAAGAGGAGAGTCTGAGGGAATAGTGTCAGATTCATTTCTACGGGAAATGAGATTAAGGGAAAATGTGGCCATGTATAAAACCACTTTGTTACCATCCAACAAATCCAGCTACACTCGAATGTTTTGGTAGGCATCAGGGAAAGGGAGATGCTTTTCAAATTTAGGCAGAAAGCGGACTTGGGAAGGTGGAAGCCAAAGTGAGAATGCCCCCTCCTTAGGAATCCCCAATGGTATTGGGAGGGCCACCGAGTTTTCCATCATAAATCGATAGGTGTTTGAATCAAATTGCATTTAAATCCCAAAAGATGGGGTGAATCCAGCCAAATCTTGGGTTTTCTAATAGGTAACTAATAATCATTTATTTTGGTGTATGATTTAAAGTTCTGAAAAACATTATGTTGGTAACGGCAGAAACACTGACCGTGACATGGCCATCTCAGTTATAAAAAGCACCGGACGAGAAGAAACATGCTTTCTAGCCTGGGTTGCATGACCTAGAAGAGATGTGCCTGTGACAAATCATTTAAATTTTCTCTGCTTCAGTTTTTTGTCTTAAAAGAAAAAAAGAAAACTCATGCTTAAAGACTTGATCTGACCACGAAATTCAAGGTGTAAGATGAGAATGCTCGGAAAAGTATAAACTATTTAACGGATAATAATGATGCCAAATATTTATTGAGTGCTACCTTGTGCCAGACTCTGCTTTGTGCACCATACATGTAGATCACATAATCCTATCTCATCCACACAAAAATCCTATGACATAGACACTATAACCTACTCATTTTACAAAGGAAGGAGCATGGAGACATGTATCTCATAGACAGTGAAAAGGATCAGGCTTTTTGGACACTGAGATATTTTTTTGGTTTGTCAACCTGGCTAGGCTACAGTCCTCAGTTACTGAATCAAACACTCATCTGGGATGTGGCCATGAAGGTATCTTGGAGATGGGATTCAAGCCCCTAATGAACTGACTTTGAGAAGGGTGACAATCCTAGATAATCTGGAAGGCCTGATTTGGTCAGTTGAAAGGCTATTAATAGCAGAGCTAAGAATTCCCTAGAGGAGTAGAAGGAACTCCACCTGTGAACAGCAGCTTCGGCTCATCCCCAAGAGTTCCAGCCTGCCCTTTCTGATGGCTTGCCCTGCAGATTTGGGACTTTTTTCACCAGTCCCCACAATTGCATAAACCAACTCCTTGCAGCACATCTCTTACTATGTATCTTATACTGGCTCTGCTTCTCTGCTGAACCCTGACCCATGTAGACATGAAGCCCATGTACTTCACCACTAGGCGATTCATCACCAGCCACTTGAGCCTCAGCCTTGGTTTTCTTCCTCCCCTCAATATATTTAAGAATGTGCAGCAATATGTTGCTTGTTGGAAATGGAAACAAAAGCAAGTTTAGTTGGGTCAGGCAAGACCACAAAAGTTGTAAATCTAAGCAAAATGAAGCCGTAATTTTTGAGAATTAGAAGCATGATCCATTTCTCATCTTTCTTAACCACCATTCATACTGTACTGGCATCACTTTCTTGTCCTCAGTGTCATATGACAGTAAGACCCACTAGAGCATACTCGAGATTTAATCCTGGACAATAGCTTCAATTAGATCATAGGACTGAAGCATAAGAAGACACAGGCATCTGTTTCATTTTCCTCAAGAGGCAAAAGGCGTCAATTTTACTGCCCTTACGTGATCATTAGCATTTCTCTTCACAGCTGTCACCTGAGGAGCATACCTCAAGGAAGTAAAACGCCAAGCCAGAGGGAAAGCTGTCCTCAGTGAAGAAGTTCGGATTGCCCTTGTCTTTATTTCAAATGCTTTGCTTAGCTGACCGGCCTTTTCTGGCTAACAGTGACTGAGTTAAAACAGCTGCTTATCATTCATGTATTAAAAGCTGAGCATCTGTACCTTTCAAAGTCATGTGAAGGAAACAGACAGGACCCAAAATTCCTGGTCTATTAATGGCCCCACTTATCCATAAGCACGCACTTTCTTCAAGTATACCATCAGAATTCCTAATTATAATGCTATAAATTATAGCAGAAAATTAAAAGGAGCTATAGAGGAAGGAAGAAATATGAATATTACTTAAAATAAGAAGGTAATTAAGTTATCCTCTTCCCTCTGAGCCAGCTCTGGCTGTTTAAAATAAGTCCTAATAACAGTGCTAAATGAACTCATATCACAAATGAATATTAAACTGACCTACTTTAGAAATTTTGTAACTGGTTTATTAAGGTAGTTATTGTTACTAGGGAGATTTGAATCATTCTTAAGTATGTAAAAGGTGAGTGTGGGGTTAATTTTATGTGTCAGTTTGGCTAAGCTGTGGTGCCCAAATATTTTGGTGAAATACTACTCGGGATGTTTCTTGGATGAGATTATGAGATTACGTTTGAATCAGTAGACTTTGAGTAAAGCAGATTATTCTCCCTAATGTGGGTGTGCCTCAGCCACTCATTTGAAGGCCTTTATTGAATAAAGGTTGACTTTCCCTGAGCCAAAAGGAATCCTGACCGCAGACCGCCTTTGGATTCTGACTGCAACTCTTTTCTGAGTCTCTAGCCTACCTGTCTCCCCTATCAGATTTTGGACTCACCAGACCTCCACAATTGTATGAGACAGTGCTTTAAAATAAACTTCTCTCATAAATATACACATATCCTGTTGGTTCCATTTCTCCAAAGAACCCTAAGTAACACAGTGAGTAAATTGACCACATTGGAAATAACCAGAGCAACTTCAGGAATATAAAAGGTAAGAACATAGCTGCATTCGTAGACCAATTGCTGCTTTAAGCAAGTACTCTAGCTGACACTGAGACATTTTAGTGCCCAAGTACTAACAAGAACAATGCTAATATATATTTAGTATGTAGGAAGGGAACAATTACTCATAGGCAAAGATGTCCTTTCTGTCTTAGTCTGTTTGGGCTATCACAAAACACCACAGACTGGTGGCTTATAAACAACAGAAATTTATTTCTCACAGCTCTGGAGGCTGGAAGTCTGAGATCAGGTGCTAGCATAGTCGGTTGTGGTGAGAACTCCCTTCCGGTTTGCAGACTGCTGACTTCTCACTGTTGCCTCACATGGTGGAAGAATGAGGGAGCTTTCTCAGAACTCTTTTACAAGGGCACGACTTCCATTCATAAGGGCTCTGCCTTTATGACCTAATCACCTCCCAAAGACCCCACCTCCTTACATCATCACACTGGGCATTAGGTTTCAACATATGAATTTTGGAGGGACACAAACATTCAGACCATAGCACCTTCCAAAGAGTTCATACAGTTCATACTGATTTCAAGGGCCACTAACTGCTGATCTCCAGAAAAGTTCCAGGGTTTCTGAGACTTACCTAGAAATACAAACAATCCCTAGAAATCAATTTTTTGATCGAGCCAATATTTATTGAGCACCTTCATCATAAGAAGGCCAAGGTGAAGAACAGCAGTACAGTCTCTGATGTCAAAGAACTCAGAATCTGGTGGAGAAGCAGGTTTTGCTCAAATAATCATGCAGTTAAGGTCTAATTACAAATTTATATAAGTGCTGTAAAGAAGGATGCCCAGTTACTTGAGAGAGTATAACAGAAGCATATCCACAGTTTGGCTATTGGACATTGATGCTATGAACATTGGGGTGCAGGTGTCCCTTTGGATCCCTACATTTGTGTATTTGCGGTAAATTCCTAGTAGTGCAATTGCTGGGTCAAGGTAGCTCTATTTTTAACTTCTTGAGGAACCTCCATACTGTTTTCCAGAGTGGCTGCACCAGCTTGCATTCCCACACACAGTGTAAGAGAATTCCCCTTCACATCCTCACCAACATTTGTTGTTTCCTGTCTTGTTAATTTTAGCCATTCTGACTGGTGTGAGGTGGTATCTCATTGTGGTTTTGATTTGTATTTCCCTGATGCCTAGTGATGTGGAGCATTTTTTCATGTGTCTGTTGGCCATTTGTATGTCTTCTTTGGAGAAATATCTGTTCATGATGGAACTGGAGGGTATTGTGCTGAGTGAAATAAGTCAATCAGAGAAAGACAATTATCATATGGTTTCACTCACATGTGGAATATAAGAAACAGCTCAGAAGATCATAAGGGAAGGGAGGGAAAACTGGATGGGAAGTCATCAGGGAGAAAAACATGAGAGACTCTTAACTATAGGAAACAAACTGAGGGTTGCTGGAGGCGAGGTGGGTGGGGGAATGGGGTAATTGGGTGATGGGCATTAAAGAGGGCACACGGTGTGATGAGCACTGGGTGTTATATGCAACTGATAAATTATTAAACACTACATCTGAAATTAATGAAATGTTGGCTAATTGAATTTAAATTAAAAAAAAAAAAATAGAAGCATCCAGAGTAGTCTGAAACCTGGCTACTCAGAGTGTGGTCTCCAAACCAGCGACATTAACACCACCTGGGAACAAGTTAGAAATGCAAGATCTTGGGGCACCTGGCTGGCTCAGTCAGTAGAACATGGGACTCTTGATCTCAGGTTTGTGAGTTCAAGCCTCATGTTTTGCATTGAGCCTACTTTAAAGAAAAAAGAAAGAAAGAGGAAAAGGAAGGAAGGAAGGGAGGAAGGGAGAGAGAGAGAGAGAGAGAGAGAGAGAGAAAGAAAGAAAGAAAGAAAGAAAGAAAGAAAGAAAGAAAGAAAGAAAGAAAGAAAGAAAGAAAGAAAGAAA
>NC_058404.1:55743537-55845026 GCF_002201575.2 Neomonachus schauinslandi | reverse complement strand
AAAGAAAGAAAGAAAGAAAGAAAGAAAGAAAGAAAGAAAGAAAGAAATGTAGGAAGAAAACTGCTTTTAGTGAATAGAACATTCTAGTTAAGATCTGAATGAGAAGGGTAGAGCACTCAAAAGCAGAGGAAACAGTGTTCATTCCTATGCAGCAATCATTATTTCTAGTTACCATGTATTTCCAGTTCCCTTCTTAAGCAACTTATAGGATTGTCCTTCCCTGTCTCTATGAAGTTGGATCTGGCTAAGTAACTTGCTCTTTTCCATAGTTTCCAAAATTCTTGGCTCCATCCTTTGAGGGGTTCTTTCGTTGATATTATTCTCAGCTTCATTCTGAGTGTGCACTGCAGAACATGGCCACTGCCTGTCCAGCCATACTGCTTTATTTAAAGCAGACTGTCATTGTCCCTTTCAATCTCTGCTGATGTTCCACTTGACAGTCCAGTTCTCTCAACAACTTAGTTAGCTTCTTCAAAAACTGCATTTCTTTTCTAGATATACTTCTACTTGCTACTTTTGCTTTCTTACACCCCCAGGTCTCTTGTCTCTTTCTCTCCCTCATAACTGGAATATATTAGACTATCCAGTCTAGGCAGGAGAGACGTTTTGTCTAACTGAAAGGAATTGGGTACCACACCTTAACTGGAACAGTGCTCTGAGTCTCAGATGTTGACAGCGGGTGTGACAGACATACACTTGAGTTCATACTTGTTGCAAGACTATCACCTCAAAGACCTTCACAACTTTATCTCGTAAGTGGTGGAGTTCTAGCTCACAAGTGTCCAAACTTAAACTCTCAGTTATTTTTCATCCTACATACCAACTGGCCAATTCTTTCTGAGCTTATTTTTATCTTTTTAGCACCCGACTAATGGAACCAACAATAACCCAAATCAACTACTAATTCATGCCTTCGTTCATATTAGACAGTAACTTCTGTGAAGATAGGGGCAGCAATGTCCAATGTTCATAGCAGCAATGTCCACAATAGCCAAACTGTGGATATGCTTCTGTTATACTCTCTCAAGTAACTGGGCATGTCTATTTTCCTTACTATAAGATATAGCACATGGAATGCAGGGTACTCAATAAGTATTTATTGTATAAATGAATGAATGAATGAATGAATGAACATCATTATTTTCATGTGATTTAAAAGTTGCTATTTCTCTACTATTAATGATTTTATATTTTTTCATGGACAGTTAAAAAGATATTTTCCCTATAAGCGTAAGGAATTAAATGTTACCCACACACTTTCATCTCCCAGGCTATAAGAATTTAAGCACAAATTTTTAATTACTGCCCCCTTCCCATAATTCAAGTTTTGATTTTTATTTTAATAACTGGAATTTTAGATGTATGTTTTTATTAATTCATTTTACATTATGACTTTTATTTTAGAAATCATTCTTAACACATTAAGCTTACATGTACAAAATCAGCTATAATTAAACTTAACTGTAAGTTGTAGGTGTTTATTGCTCACTACTGCTTCCTTTTCTTCTAAGCTCTTTATTCTGGCACATTTATTATTTGACTGCAACACTTCCTCAATATTTTTTGTTTTAGAGTACATGGTGAATGAATGATGTGTTTCTGAATCTTTATGTGTCCAAATATAACCTTCCTTTGCATTCACATAAAACATTGTTTGGATATTGAAATGAAGTCACAATCCACATGCACTTCAAAACTTGAAAAGCACTGGTTGAGGCCAATTAGTATTTGCAGCTCTTGTGGACTCCAGCAGGAACTGTGTAAGAAACTCTTGCCTTCTAGTGACCACCCCCCCACTGTACTCTGGAAGTACATCTTGAATGTAGTAGAGAAAAAGTAACCAACTAGTGGTCCCTCCAGTCCAAACATCCTGCTTCATTTCCAAAGCTATCCTCACCAGGTTAAGCCTGGACAGGGGCAGGGGGAGAGAGGTGGTGATGAGTCCAGTTGCTGTGAGTGTGGAGTTCAAACCTTATTCCCCAAATCCTGATAATTCCTTTCTAGTCTCTCGCCATTATGCCCACACCATCCCTCCTGCATCACTTCAAGTGGAGAGAATCTTAGAGGATCTATGTTGGATTCGAGTTAGAGCTACCAATAGGAAGTAGAAAAGGAACAATGGAAGAAGGTTAGAATATTAAGGGAATTCACTGCTTGGGTGAGCTTTTGTGTGTTTTGTTTTCCCCTCCAGGTGTGTTGTCGCAGCCTGAAGTTAACGGAGCCCTGCACCCTTCTTCTTCTAGCTCTATTGCCTGTGATAGGATCTCCCTGCAGCAAATCTTTCAGTTTATTTAGTAAACAGAGCCAAGGGAAACACTGTGAGAAAGCCTGTGTCAGTCACTGTATTCATGTTATGTTGCTCCTGTAACAATCACAAATTTAGCAGCTTAGTACACCAGTCTATGACCTCACAGTCTGTAGATCAGAAGTCCAGGCACAGCTGGTCTTGATGATGGCAGGGCGGTATTCCTTTCTAGGGTATCTGGGGATGACCCAGCTTCAAGCTCCCTCAGGTCGTTGGCCGAGCTCAGTTCCATGTAGCTGCAGTACCTATAGTTCAAGATACTGAGGTATCTGGTCCTTGCTGGCTATTAACAGAGGGCCATTCCCAGGGTTTAGAGGCAATCCACATTCCTTGGCTGGGGGCCGACTTCCTGCAGCTTCAAAGCCAGCAACAGTGGGTCGAGTCCTGTACACACTTGTTTTTCTCCTGCTTCCTCTTCCATAGCATTTCTCTCACTGACTCTTCTGTTTTGAAGAGCTCATATGATCACCTGGGGCCCACCCAGTTCTTCTAGGATAATCTCGTTATTTCTAGATCAACTGATTTAGTAACACTAATTCCACCTGCAAAGTCCCTTCACAGTAGTATCTCCATTAGCATTTGATTGAATAACCAGGACACCAGGACGTGGGAATCTTTGAGGAGCACGCTTACCACATTCTGCTTACCAGAACTGCTTATGTGAGCCATTAGCAAGAATCTGCAAATCCTTATTTTGGCCTAATTTGTCAGGTATGCTCTTACTCTTGTCCTGGTTACCCCTTGGGGGATTTCCTAACTCCTTCAGGAAGCACAGTCTCTTGCTCCTTAGGAAATCCCCTCCTAATTATTCCACCAGTGGAGAATTAATGTGGTAAGAACCATTCATCCCCCCCACCCCCCCCCATGAAATCACAGTTGCTTCATTAAATACCAAAATGCCTCAAACATTAAAATCTTTTGGTGACAGCCTTCCTTCTTGCCCAAGACTTAACTATATATTATTCTGCCCTAATGTGTCTTTGGTCAATAAAATAGTATTTGGAGAGTTTAGGTTGAGTTTGTAAGATTAATTCACTATCTAGAAACCAGGAAAGAAAAGATATGAGAAAAAAATATATTGTTCTTGAGTATTGTTGCCATTGATATGTTTCATAGTACTAATATCCTCTACCAGAAATGTGAATGAAATGGAATTGAATGAATTCTGTCTGAAAAAAATGAATTGAAAATGACAGTTCTCAACAATCCAAGAACTAAATTCAAACTGGTAAAGATTATATAAATCTTATATGTGTAGCTAACCCTCTAATAAGAGACACAACATTGAAGTCTCAAATAGTTTTCGAGAACACTGAAGAGAGAAGCCACATAATTTGTGAGTATCGTAGCTGGGAGTCCTGAAAAGAGAAAGATCAAGCCAGCATGGATTTAGGCCATGAAGAGGCTTAGCTTAAAAGCCGAGAACAAAATCACGGTCCTCTCATAATTATTATAAGGAGACTTTGGGTGCACTCACTCTCTGACAGAGCCCCAGTACCTAATGAAAAGAGTGTATCTGTCCTGCTTGGTTTATTTTGTTCCTAATCAGCAGCAGTACTTCAAATTAGCTTTCACAATCTATTGCCCTCTCTCAGCCATAAAAACCTCTCTTCTCTCTTTTGATATTCGTATAACTTCCCATCTAAAGCAACAGAAAAAAGCTCCCACTCAAAAGCTGTCTCCTTCCTCACATATGGCCCTGCTTCAAGAGGTTCACCACGCGATTAAAAAGAAGTGAAAACAAGACACAGGAAGTGTAGCCACGGTGTTTCCAAGATGAGAGGTTCTGCACAGTAGACACTATGGTGATTATAAGTCCAGGGCGGCTAAGAAGGTTGAAGGTCAGCCGACACAGGACTGAGTCACCGAACCTGTGAACTCTCGAGCCCAGAAAGTGGTGGCATTAAACACTAAAATCTTTTGAGGGGAAACCAGTTTTATCATATAACTTTAGTTCTATAATACAGATATTGAAGGTTAAGATGTTTTGAGATACTAACTTCAAAATCTGTCATTTGGGGATTGGATTACCTGGCATTAATTTGAGACCATTAACACCCAGCTATGCATAAATTGTGTGGGATAGTTATGTGTCACGAGCCCAAGGCTAAAAATTGTGGCCACTGATTTCTTTCCTCTATTTCATTATACCTCTGTGGCTTTATAAATGTGGCTCACAGCAATAAGCTTAGCTTTTCCTTTACTTTATAGTGAAATAATTGGAAGGATAAAGATTTCAAAACAATTTTATAATTCTGGCTGCTCGCTTTAGCCTCTGAAAAGTGTGGCAACAATTCTAAACCCTTAGTTGGCAAACCTAAACTCCAGTTGTCCATGGAGTTCTCAGAAGTAAACAAGGCATCTGTCAGCCATCCCCCAAATACTAAAGTTCCTGAAAGTAGTGAAAAAGTACAATATTTTCATTTTAATAAAGTTGCAATGTATACTGAGTTTAGAACCCTACAGACAGACCTAGTTCGAATCATGACTCCGGAATACACTGATTGTATGATTATGAATGGATAAAGCTCTCGAAAACTCAAAGTTTTATAATAAATGGGCAGAAGAATTATCCTACCTTTCAGGGTTAGCACAGGAATTACAGGTAGTATCTATTATGCTTAGCATCACAGAGAGGAAGAAGTAAAAAAAAATGATGGTTTTAATTGTTATTCTTGTTTCAATCATCTTATTTTAATTAATTTCAAAATATCCATGTGAAGGCAAAATGTAATACGACTTATTTCATGCCTTTAACTGATGACAAGGAAGTCTAAACAAACACAAGTGACAACAACAAAACCCCAAACATTATGGACATTAGTGTTGACTGGAAGTAGATACCAGAAGCACGCTGCCTGATTTTATATGGAATTTAGTTCAGTGTAATTTAGCAAACACAAAAATTCATGTTGGAAAGGTCTATTCATTTCTTGACTGTTATTTAAGGCTAACCTGAACAGTAATACCTTTATCTGCCAAGATGGTACTTTCCCTATTGAAATGAATCAAAATGTTCATTTCACGAATTACCAAAGATAATCTATCTCAGGATATCTGAATATATGAATTTTTCCTCTAATTACATGAATGGAGGGCTCACTAGAGTGGTGGTCCACCAAGGTCCAGGAGTATATATACTAATGCTTGGGGAGACTAGATGTAATCGTTAAAGAAACCTTCTAGTTGAGGCTTTTGTTTGGTTTTGCCACTTCAGCATCATTTCTTTTTGTTATGGCCAAGTTATTATGGGATTATAGAGTGTTGGAACTTAGAGGAATTTAATAGTGCATGTAATCCAAACATCATCATTTTATGGATTAAAAAATACAAATCAAAATTGAATTCCAAAGAGGTTAAGTGTATGCCCTAAGGCCACACAGCTAATAAATGGCATACACCCCAATTACTATTTTTTTATTCAACATATATTTACTGGGTTGGCATTATGTACAAGGCACCATGCTTGGAATTGGGCAGGGACAGATATGAATAAAGAGTCACTGTGCCCTGAGGGAAGACTTCTCCAGCTGCAGTTTCTCAATATCTAGTGCTTCATATCATCTCTGAACCCTTGAGGCATGTACATACAGATAGTAGAAAGAGCATCCTCAAATTGGATTTCTTAAGAGCAAAGTTTAAAATCTGAAGTTAGATACATAGCTATGAGAAAGGGAGAGAAAATGAAAGAATTTTAGATGTTGCCTGAAGTAATGTTTTTAAATACGAAAGTATACGATAGTTTGTGACCCAGAAAAAAAGTATAATTTGCTTAGCCTGGGAGGCTCATTTTAAGTTAAAATTATGTCATGGTCTCATGCTTTTAAATTAAGCTTCACTACTTAGCCATGTAAAGTATTTGATTTTTGAAAAGACTTTATAATCAAGTAATTAACAAAAGAATACAAGGACATTTATAAAATGGGAAGAAAGACTGAAAAGGACATGACCAACTTTAATTCCTTTACAATTGGAAGTCTTTTTTCCAGGCTCATTTTAAATTATTTACTTCTCTCTTTGAGAGAGGAAAAAATGACTTCTCCCTTCTCACTTGTACTGCTAAGAAAAAAAATTCTGAAGCAACACAAAACGGTCATGGTAATAAATATTTGTTGCTCGAAGGGTGTAGATACAAGTGTCTCTGACAGCTCTCTTTCCCAGAGCCAAATGGGTACCACTCTCTCAGGCTAACATTGCCATCTCTCAGGTAAATGAATCCTACTGTATTTTGGTCTCAGGCAAACTGAGCAAATAATTTCCTACTTGGTTCTGCCTTATTATATAAAACACAAAATATGCCCTTAGAAATATAGGTTATTCATATATTATCCTAATGGGCACTATTCTCCATATGACTCATAAAATTGTTGGGCACCTCTCAGACTGAAACTGACAGATGAGGTGGCTGTCTACTTCATTTCACACATCCACACACATTTCTTTTTTATAACTTCAGTAGCGTTCTGCTTTCTCCTGAGTGATTTCTATCTGAGCAACTGCTTGAAATTTAGTCATAAAGATCTGCTTGCATCAAAAATAGGCTCTCAAATGTGACCCTTCGTTTTGAAGCTAAAAGATAGAAAGCGATTTGGGGGTCCTCTAAGGTTTCTGAGTTTAAAGAGATGAGATTTATAAGGTACTATTGATGATGCCAAATGCAATGTTTTTGCTTTTCCAGCCAGTCCTGTTCTTTTTCTACTTCAATTAAAGACCTGAAATGCTAAGTATAATCTGTACAAGCTTTGGTTAGGCTCACAGGATCAACTTGTTATTTTCTTGGAGTTAATCACCTGCTCTAGCTAATTAAGTGTTCTATCCCTGAAAAACCTGATTTTTCTTACAAATAACTAAAAAAAAAGTCTCTGAGTTTACGGGCTCTAAGAAACTGATCAGCTATTCAGTAGAGAACATTTTTCTATACTCATGTTTAATGACTAGTTCAATGTGTGTTAATTACCCCATACACATTAAGAATTATTTGGGGTTAATTGTACACTATTTTAAAATGTGATTATGTTGACCTCTGACTCCATTCAACACTACTTGATTTTTAATAGCACTCATTACTTTCCCTAACACTTTTTTTTTTAAAGACATCTCCACCTTGGAAAAAGGTAAATGGGAAAAGGGGGAGAAATGCCTTTAGCAATTCACTTTCATACCTATTCATTGTGCCTCCATCACGCTCAAAATACTGGGCTTGAGGATGTGGGGCAGCAAACAGCAGATCACGGTTTTATCCTTAAGGAGTTTATGGTCCAGTAATGGTTACAGTCATGCACAGAAGCAACCTAAACGTGAAGAATGAAGAGTGAAATAGAAGTGGATCTAAAGAATTATGGAAAGACAGAAGAGGGAGAGAATGATTCTAACTAGCAGTACAAGGAGAACTTTCTCAAAAAGGAGGAAATCAATAGGGTTTTGAAAGATAGATGAGATTTCTACAGAAAAGGATGAAAATTCTGATTGCAAAAACATCTGGAGCAAATGTGTGGGAAAGGGAAAATTCAAAGAGCATTTGGGGAACTGTTATAGAACAAGGTATATAGAAGAGACAGTGACGCATGGCCATTTGCAGTCTTATTGGCATGTTTATCTCTGATTCAAATGAATTTTTTTATTTAGTGCCACTGAGAGGGGATAGAATATGTGACCCCAAAACATGCCACAGGTGGATTATTTTGAGGCAATGGTAATCAAGACCCAACAGACACAGGAAGATTTTGTTTATTTGTTTGTTTGTTTTACTTCTCCTTTAACTGCCTAAAAGAATTTAGGTAGAGGATCTGTACCAGGAAGAGAGCTAATACCAGAGATAACTTTTTACACCAGAAAGGCTTACCTTCATGGCAAACATCTGTTCGCCAAACTTTTGATCCTCTCATCTTCCTGTAAATTCTCTCCCTCCCTTTTGAAGTCCTAGATCCCTATGTCCTTCTCCTATAAACCTCAATTGCCTGACTGTCAGGGAACTTCATATCTTTGGTGTTCCCATCCATACAAAATTGTAATTTTTTTTTCTCCTGTTAATCTGTCGTATGTCCATTTAATTATTAGAACAGCCAAAGAATGGGGTGCCTGGGTGGCTTAGTCAGTTAAGTGTCCGCCTTTGGCTCAGTCATGATCTCAGGATCCTGGGATCGAGTCCCGCATCGGGGTCCCTGCTCAGTAGGGAGTCTGCTTCTCCCTCTCCCTCTGCCTTTTGCCCCACCCCCCTCACTCATGTGCTCTCTCACTCTCTCTCTCTCTCAAATAAATGAATAAAATCTTAAAAAAAAAAAACAGCTAAAGAACATAGAAGAGAGACAGGAATATTTTATCTTCCTGAACACAGCCAAACCTTCACATAGACATTTTTAATGTCATAATGCTAGAACCTCAGGCAGAGTTTCCTGTTTTGTCTGGGGCCAGGAACTACAGGGCAATTTGGCACTAACTGTGATCGATTGTTTTCCAGGGTAGACCAACCTCCAACGTAGAGGATCTACAATAACCTAAACTATCGGATATAGTGCAGACAGAGGGATATTTCCTTTCTGAGGAAAAAAAAAAATTCTTCTTTTTCCCATTTGTCAACCTTTTCTTTCAAAGCATCTCCTTTCTTTCATAATGACCATTTTTATCCCACCATCTTCTTTTCCATAGATTAGGAGCAGCCACATGGATAAATGACTCTCCTCAACTTTTTCTTAATCTGTTTCGGTTTATTTGTGGACATTGGAAGGCTCTCCTGTCTTCTGATATGCTCATCTGTGATATCCCTTCTCTACTTGACTTAGTTTCTGAGAAGGGTTTCTGGTCCTGGATTTGATGGGAATATATTCTCTCAGAGATAATTTAATGGTCTAAAACAGGGGCCAGCAAATGTTTTCAGTAAAAGGCCAGACAGTAAATATTGTAGGCTTTGTGGACCAAATATGCTATGTTACAACTACTGGACTTTCTCATTGTATCATGAACAAAGCCATAGACAATATGAAATTAATGAGCATGGCTGTGTTTCAATTAAACCTTAGTTATGGATACTGAAATTTGAATTTTGTACAATTTCACATGTCAGGAAATATTATTCATCTTATTCATCTTTTAGGGCTTTTTTCAACCATTTAAAAATGTAAAAACCATTCTAAATTTTTCATCATAGGGAGCAGTTGGCCTGCAGGTTAGAGTTTGCCAGTTCCTGGTCTAAAGTGTTGAAGCACACAATGCTACTAAAACATTATATATTTTTCTAGATATTATCTCTGTGAGTATGTCACTTTTTTCTCTGCCATTAGATGCTGACCTGTAATTACTCCACCTCTATTAATCAACCTATTATTGCCCCCATCTTTATTATCTACTCTGTTTTTGCTTTTGGTTTATATATGTCACCTTATTTCATCTTGACAACTATCCTATGTGGTATAGATAAGAACATTCCAACGCAGAATAGTTAATAATATGGTGTGATGTGAAATTTGCTAAGACAGTAGATCTGAAGTATTCTCACCGCCAAAACCAAAACAGAATGAAACAAAATATGGAATTCTGTGAGGTGATGGATGTGCTAACTAGCTTGCTTGTAGTGATTATTTTCCAGTGTATACAAATATCAAATCACTATGTTGTACACCTTAAACATGTACAAATTTTATTCATCTATAATACCTTGAAAAGCTAGGAGGGAAAAGAACACCAACACAGAAGGTTAAGGAATTTGCCCAAGATTATACATTTTTTAAGTGGTAGATGCAGGATTCAAATCTATTCGAATATTTTATACCATTTCTCCTAAAAAAAATACATATGGGTCCCTTATCTTCTCCCAATAATTTCATTTATCCCCCAGGTTTTCCCTTAAACATAGGTATCTCTGATTACTTTTTTTTCTCATTTTTACTCTGTACAAAGATCTTTAGAGCAGAATTCTGATAATTCTTATCTAATTTCATTTTCTCATTATAACTATGGTTATAATTATAACCATATAACATATGAGTAAATGCATTTCACTGCAGAATTGTAATCAGCCACGTCTAGGCTCTTTTACAACAGAGTCAAAAACAGAATGAAAGAGGCTCAAGCATGTAGACACAGGAAAAGACTTTTTAATCATTATGGTATTTGATATTAAAGAATCATGTAGCACACTTTAACTTTATTCAGTTCTTAAAATCTACATTAATTAAAATGGATTAACAATCATAATGACAAACATTTTTGAGCCAGGCTGAGGGAAGCATCTTTACATATGTTTTAATACTTTCATCTTTTAATCTTCAATATCCTTATGAAATGAATAGTATTATTATCTACATTTTATAAATGAAAAACCTGAATCATAGAGAAGCTTCACATCCTACCTAAGATTCCACATGTAATAAATGACAGAGTCAAAAATTGAACACAGACAATCTGACTCCAAACCTACACTGTGTTAAGCTAATAAGATAATAAAATATATTATATATATATACACATATATATAAATTATAGTAATGAAAGAAAGAAAGAAAGAAAGAAAGAAAGAAAGAAAGAAAGAAAAAGAGAAAGAAATTGAAAAGGTTTAAAAGTTGTGGAGAAGATACCTGGGTGGCTCAATCGGTTAAGTGTCTGCCTTTGGCTCAGGTCATGATCCCGGGGTCCTGGGAATGAGCCTCACATCTGGCTCCCTGCTCAGAGGAGTCTGCTTCTCCCCCTCCCTTAGCCCCCCTCTTCCCCCACTCATGCTCACTTGAGCTCTCTCTCTTGCTCTCTAGCTCTCTCTCTCAAATAAATAAAAAAAAAAATCTTAAAAAAAAGTTGTGGAGAGAAAAATTCATTAGGATTAAGAAATCTAATTCACAGGATTTTTTTTAAATTAATTTATTTATTTGAGAGAGAGAGTGAGAGTGCACACATGACCAGGGGAGGGGCAAAAGGAGAGGGAGGGAGAGAATCTCAAGCAGACTCCCTGCTGAGTGCAGAGCCTTTAGTAAGGCTCAATCTCACAACCCTGAGTCATGACCTGTGGGTAAACTGAGAGTCTAATGCTTAATCTGGGCCACCCAGGTGCCCCAAAATCACAGTTTTTAACCAACTGTGTGAATTTAGACAAGCCATTTAGCTTCTTTCACCTTCTCTGTGTTTCCCTTTTGCCATCTGTAAACGAAGTCCTTGAGTCTAGATAATTGCCATATCTTCTACTTCTATAATTCCATGATCCTATTTTTAAAAAACCTTCCCTTTCCTTCTCATCCTTACTGACAGGAAGCACTTCTGAGACCTCAAACTTTATTATATAAGCCCTCTTTGATTATTTAAAATCTGTACTATTTAAGTACAATCAAAGACTGTCAAAACAGATATTTTATGTCTAGCGTGGATTGAAATGCATGATTCCCTGCAGAATGCAAGGGTTACAAAACAGTAATCAGTTGAGACAAAAATTTGAGATGAGTATTGCATTTCACTACAGAATTATAATCAGCCAGGGCTCGGCTCTTTTGCATCAGAGTCAACAGCAGAATGATGGAGGCCCTGAGCATGTAGACACAGAAACAGATTCTATCCATTAGCAGAAACTCCAGCTTCACTCATACCTCAACAGCACATCTCTTCTGATTGAAGAGACCCCTGGGTGCCCTTTTTCCAGGTTCTATGTGGAGGCTTGCCCTCTGCCAATATAACTCATGAAGGGTAATGACAGGTAATCAAGCAGAATTAATCAATTGTTAATGCCTGGTAAATAATGAAAACTTACTTGGTTTGTTCTTTGTTCTGCTGAAAGAGTACACAGTGTTCTTGAAGTATCTAGGATTCTCTGTAGTATTCTTCTCTTTGTTATTTCATTTTCTCCTGAAAATTAGATTTTATCAATTTAATGGATGGAAAAAGAACTCATGTGACATATGTTTTATATCACTTTATTCATGATGAATTAAAAACAAATAGTGAAGATATATAAAACCAGTATCTTAGGGTAAATGATAATTAGTACATATAATAAATGCATATACACATATATGAAAGTATATGTATCTGTAAGATAAGATCTGAACAATGTTCTGTAAATAAAAAATTATAAGTTAACATAGTAAAATTAATATCTAATATTGGTATAATACTTTATAGTTTATAAATCATTTTCATGACTATCATTTTATTCTTTAGATCTATTGTTTGTGGTTATATTATTATTCCTATATCAAGGCTGAGAAGAGTGAAATTCAGAGTATCAAGTCATCATTGCAAAAAACTCTGGAACACCCAGAACTTCTGAGTCTCCCTGTGTCTATCAGATTCAGTACCCCCAATTTACCACAGAGAAACACTGGACCCACGCAACTCTGAGGCATATGTCTCCCTTCAACATCAATATATTTCTTAAGTAGAACTTCCACGTCTGTTTATGGCCTGGAGAAAAAAGATGGGACAAATCATTCAATTTCACAAAATTAAAACTCTCAGAACAAACAAAATAAAGTTTGAGTGAGAAAGGGAAGATAAAGGACAAAGGGAGGAGACACAATATAACAACCAACATTGGGTGGACAGAATATAGAACTCATAACCAGACAGATAATAACCTAGCTAGGTAGATAAAACAATAACAGATAGTATGTAGGATATTGACTGGCAGATTTATTGTTTTATGATTTAAAATAATGAAAAAAATAAATTGAGGTCTTATTTTAGATCACTTAAATGCAGTTTTATATGAATGATAACATTAGCATTTCTTTTTTTTTAACATTAGCATTTCTTAAAAAGATAGAGTTCAATTCATCAAATTTTTTGTGTGGCAAATCCTTAATAGAAAAGTGGTCTATCATGTATAATAAACCAATGAAATTGAATATCAAAAAATCAAAGTGACACTAAATGGAATAATGAAATCAAGGATAAGCTCAAAAATTAAAATATGTCTAGTAGAAAATGTACAAAAGTATTTGGGCTAGAGTTTTTGGATAAAATACAGGATACCCAGTAAAATTTGAATTTTAGAGAAACAAGTAATTTTTTAGTATAACTATGTTCCAAATATTGTATGTATTCTGTATTTTTTTAAAGATTTTTTATTTATTTATTTGACAGAGAGAGACACAGAGAGAGAGGGAACACAAGCAGGGGGGAGTGGGAGAGGGAGAAGCAGGCTTCCCGCCGAGCAGGGAGCCCGATGAGGGCTTATCCCAGGACCCCAGGATCATGACCTGAGTGGAAGGCAGACGCTTAATGACTGAGCCACCCAGGCGCCCCTGTACTCTGTATTTTTATTTGATAAATCTGGCTACCCTATTGTGGGCTAATATAGCTGGGAAGTGGTAGTAGAAGTGAAATGGGACAGTACCTTCTCCCCACCTGGGAAGGCCTTTATTGATGGTTTTGTGATTGTGACATTTAAAGCAATCTTAGCCTGGTCAAGTCCATGAAGTTCTGCAAATAGAGATTTTAGTTTGGTAACCTGCCTGAATATATTCCCCATAAGTTGAGAGAAAGAAATTTGGAGAAAAAATCTGAACCCCTCCTATACAGTGGGGTTTATATTCATTATGTTGCCTTTAATTTTGACAATACATCTACCTGTAAGAAAGGTGTTTCTAACCAATTCTACAGATGAGGAAAATGAAGCTCAAAGAGAAAATTGGTTTCCCAAATGTGAAACAAGTTTATGAACCTGTTTCCTATGCTTATTTCTCTCATTAGCTCAGCTTCCATTAGATATTTGGGAGTGTATGAGACATTCTGGCCAAAGACAGAGACCCAATCCAGCCAAATATCTTCAGAGCCAAAGAAACACAACTCCAAATGAGAAGCTGTGGTGTCTGCCTTATCCTCAAAATGAAATTTTTGTTTCTTGGATCATAATGACCTATGATCCAATACACAGTACTAGGCAGAGCCTTAGATGTTCAGAGCAGGCAATAAACATCTAATCACTTTTACATGCATGATGAAAAATGCTTTACTTGATGATGAAAAATGGTCCATCATGTCATTGTAAGGCAATATTAAAATATTTTGGCAATTGAAAATGTTCACATCCAATATGACTATTTTATTTGTTTAAATCAATGTGTCAAAGTGTATATAATAATTCTTTTAACTCTTTTAATGACAAACACTTTTTACCTGGACCCTTAAAAAAGGATTTGTATTTATGGTTTTTTATTGGAAATCCATGAAAAAGTAATCTCACAGATTTACTAGAAAAGATACAGCTCTTATTATTTGTCAATTGATCATATCTATACAATATATAACAACTTACAGCCAAAGATATTACAGTCAGAAATAGAAAGGGAAAGTGTCACAGTTTAGTTCTGTTTGTTAAGAATCTAGTTAGCTACTGAGCCAGTAACATGTAAATCAAACAGAATGAAGCAGTTAGTGAAACACTGGCCACAACCAAGCAGATTGGATGATTTTTCACAAAAACTTCCAGTTAACTGGGAGTAGTATTCTTTATTCTAAAAGCAAATAGGGAGAAGCAGGGGTTGACTTTCTTTTGTGTGAGCAGTGTAAACTGTAGGCATTACAGAGACCATTCTTGTGACCTCCAGAGGATGGCTCATTCCCAAACTCATGGATTCACTCATCTGCCAGAAATAGAAATCATTCAACTTAGCCCCAGCTTTGCAAATCCAGTTCATCCAACTTTAGATGAATCTAAAGAGAACAGATAGGTAGGGGCACTTGGGTGGCTCAGTCAGTTAAGTGTTTGACTCTTGATCTCAGCTCAGGTCTTGATCTCAGGGTTGTAAGTTCAAGCCCCACATTGGGCTCCCTACTGGGCATGGAGCCTACTTAAAAAAAAAAAAAAAAGTACAGATAAGGAGCTGTCTGTTCTTTACAAAAATTGCTAGAATGAAGACACACCTCTATCCCCTCAGTTATTAGCTATTTCAGTATCCTGACAACACAGAAAACAAGATCAAAACCTTTAAAATTAGGTTGACAACTTTTTTGTACATAAACAGAAAGCAGTTTATTATATCAATCATCAGGTATTTTGTAGTATGACAGCCTTGTATTTCTAGTTCCCAGACTTCCAACTAGTCCATTCATTCATTATTTCATATGCACAGTTTTCTATACATTATTTATTTATTCAATTATCATCTATTCAGCAGCCACTCTAACAGGCCTAACCTTAGATGTTGGGGAACACAATCAATTGTAAACCAGTTTTTGCTCTTAAGAGCCTTCAGACTTGATCATATATATTTAGAAAAAAAAAAAAAGGTCCTGTGTGAAATGTTAAATAATAATACAATAAATTAGGTGATCCAAAAATATCAGATTAAATAAGTGCTAAATAAGTAAAACATACCAGGGCCCTTAAGGGAGAGAAATTAGGTCATGGAAAAGTAAGAAAAAGGCTGTTCCTTTTGATGGGTTTGGCTCACTCATGTTTGCATTGCCCAATGGAGTCGTGTCAACACCAGTGACAGTGAGACCCACACGACTGGTTCCCGGTAGTTTCAAGACTGAAACCTGAGCCCACTAAAAATGATAATAATGTGCTAATAGTGAAAATGGACAACAGGGGCACCTGGGTGGTTCAGTCGGTTAAGTGTCCGACTCTTGATTTCAGCTCAGGCCTTGATCTCAGGGTCGTTAGTTTAAGCCCCATGTTGGACTCCATGCTGGGCGTGGAGCCTACTTAAAAAAAATAGGGTCACCTGGGTGGCTCAGTCAGTTAAGGGTTAAGCATGTGGCTCTTGGTTTGACTCAGGTCATGATCTCATAGGTTGTGAGATTCAGCCCTGCATAAGGCTCTGTGCTCAGTGGGGAGTCTCCCTCTGCCCTTCCCCTCATTTACGCACTCTCTCTCTCTCTCAAATAAATAAATCTTTTTAAAAAATGGACAACATATTTCATATGTACGTTAATTAGACCTTGCTGAGGAATGGCCTTTAAATATTTATCATATTTTAAATTCTTTTCTTTTTTTATAAAATGAAAAAGTAATGTAATTTAATTATCAACTAATTTACCCCAAATTATACAATCAAATAGGTATTGTCTCTTTCTTTTTTTAATTTTATTTTATTATGTTATGTTAATCACCATACATTACATCATTAGTTTTTGAGGTAGTGTTCCGTGATTCATTGTTTGTGTATAACACCCAGTGCTCCATGCAGAACGTGCCCTCCTTAATACCCATCACCAGGCTAACCCATCCCCCCACGCCCTCCCCTCTAGAACCCTCAGTTTGTTTCTCAGAGTCCATAGTTTCTCATGGTTCATCTCCCCCTCCAATTTCCCCCCCTTCATTTTTCCCTTCCTGCTATCTTCTTCTTTTTTTTTTTTAACATATAATATATTATTTGTTTCAGAGGTACAGGTCTGTGATTCAACAGTCTTACACAATTCACAGCGCTCACCATAACACATACCCTCCCCAATGTCTATCACCCAGCCACCCCATCCCTCCCACCCCCCACCACTCCAGCAACCCTCGGTTTGTTTCCTGAGATTAAGAATTCCTCTTATCAGTAAGATCATATGATACATGTCTTTCTCTGATGTCAATCAGAGTTAAATTCTTTTTTTTAAAGATTTTATTTATTTGTGAAAGAGTGAGAGTGGGGGTGGGGGATGGACAGAGGAGAGCAGACTCCCCTCTAGCATGGGGTCCCCACGGGGCTCGATTCCATGACCCTGAGATCATGACCTGAGCCAAAATCAAGAGTTGGATGATTAACCGACTGAGCCACCCAGGCCACCCCACCATATTTTAAATTCTTAACAAGATGTAAAATGTTCTCAGTCTCTGAATTTCTGTAACTTCCTTATACTTGGCCAATCAAACACTGCCTCAATTTAAGATAGAAAATTTTGTATCTTCTGACACCAGCATCACCTTTGGGAAAAAGTATATTTTCCAAGTACAACACAGCTCTGCATGTTCTTCTGCATGTATTATGGATAAGGAGGATGGTTTAAGCTTGATTATATATTTAATTATCATATTTATTAAATGATATACCTCACTTAAGACTGGTGATTCTCTGTCCTATTCTACCCACCCCAGCTATGAAGAATCCACTGCTGGTATCACAAATTGGGCATTTTTCCTGCTAAGTCCAGGATTTTTCTCAAAAAACTATTACTCCAAAAACTAGTCAGAGATGATGCATGAAATAAAATCTATCAGTGTACTTTACTATATTCAAAGTATTGTGCAAACTTAAATCTAGGAAGACCTTGTGTTTAATGAGCATATGTAAGACTTTTTTTTTTAAAGATTTATTTATTTTAGAGAGAGAATATGTGAGTTGGGGGAAGGGTAGTGGGAGAGAGAGAGAGGGAGAGAATCAGACTCCCTGCTGAACTCAGAGCCCCACAAAGGGCTCAGTCTTACAACCCTGAGATCATGACCTGAGCCAAAATCAAGAGTCAGACGTTTAACTGCTTGAGCAACCCAGGCGCCCCTAATGAGTATATGTAAGATTCTTGAGTGTTGCATTCTATAAAATATTCTAACTAGTACTTACAATAATCTTAAGAGATAAACAAGCAAAATAATATCCCCTTTTTAGATATGAAGTAACTGAAATCCAGAAAGATTAAACAGCATGTTAAAAATCAAATAGTTATGAATGATAGAATCAATATCCAAACCCAAGCCTCTAACTCCCAAGTCAAATGCTGGTGTGTCAAAAGCCTTAAAAAAGAATATACCAACTTCCATCTCCTAAGAATTTAATCAGTGGGATAATCAGATAAGTACAGGTAGATGTAAGCTTATTGGACTGTTGTTAATAATTGTGAAAAAAAGCCTTAATTTCCATCAATTTGAAATAGATTGAAGAAATTTTGGTTCCCACATAAAATGGAATATGACACAGTTGTTAAAAATTTTAAGTTTATATTTATCGGCATCAAAATGTTATGATAACATGTTTCAAAGTTGTTAAAATAAAAAATATTTTTAAAAAATAGTGATAGTGTGAAGTGCTGGTGAGAATGTAGAGACACTGGATGACTCATACATTGCTGGTGGGAATGAAAAATGGTACGACCCCTCTGGAAAATAATTTGGCATTTCTTACAAAATTAAACATGCATTTATCATATCGCTCTGGCAAGTGGACTCAAGGGCATTTGTCCCAGGGAAATGAAAACTTACGTTCACACAAAAACCTGTACGTGAATGATCATAATAGCTTTATTCATCCTAGCTAAAAACTGGAAAGAATCCAAATGCCCATCCTTCTCACTGTCAGTGTATTTGCTTTTTCATCATGTCACCCTCTGATTCAAACCATTCAGTAGCATCCTGTTATCTACCAAATACTGTCTGAATTTTTCAACTGGTGTTTAGTCTTTCCAGAAAAAGTCTCCAGCCTGCTTTGTCAATCTTGTGAGTGTTATAAGTTTCAGGTGCACTCAGCTACTTTTTATTCCAGGCACACAATTTTCATTTTCCACCTTCTATGCCTTTGCTTATGCTGCTTCTCCCGCCTAAAATGTTCTTATTCTTCAAACTTCTCATTTCCCAGCCCTATCCATTTTCTTTTCATTTACTGTTAACATGCCAATTACTCTATGAGACTTCTTGTTCATTCGAGGTTGGGGTTAATTCATTTTTGTTCAAAGACAAAATGACTAAACTCATACTTCTTCATTGATATTGTAGTTACTTGTGCATGTGTTCCATGTAAAACTAAATGTTTAGTTCCTACAGCACTTAAGATACTGTTTTGAACATGTTAAGCAGTCCAATAATGGAGTTCTCAAAAGTTTCAGATGTACAGGTAAAAATACTGTGGGAAAATTACCATAAATAGACAGGAAAGGGGAGAAGTGCGGAAGGGCAGAAATGGAAGCCAAAGACTAGTACAGGTACAGTTTTTAGAAAGCTAGATAATGAAATACCAAAGCAAAGTAATTTAGGAAACCTTGTTGATTAGTGTAAAATAGGACGAATTTTTGTCATATGGTCATTTATTTTTCATTGGCATTTCTACTCAATTATAGATGTCTTGATTGCTAAAATGATAGCGTAGGCCAATACATCTCTTGGGACAGATCTATGGAAAATTTGTCCCATACCAGCCTCTTTATCCATTTATCTGTTCACTCACGCATAGAGTAAGATCTATTCCTGTGATATGCAAAGGCACCAAGAAAAAGACTAAGCCGGAATGGATTAGCAGAGTAACCAAAATAAAACCATAGACTTTCGCTCTCAAGTGTGCTGTCCCTGAAGAAGGGACTGGAGCCTCTTTCTTCTCATCCACTTTCTTGTATGTTCCCAAACTAACTCCTTTATAAACTTTTCATCCACCCATCACTTCTCCATATTTTAAAATACTAGGCCAGAGTGAATTGTCTTTTTGAGTCCACAACTAAATAAAAACTAATCCTTTCTATAATTTAGCTAGGCAACTTAGAAAAACAAAAACAAACAAACAAAAAAACTGAACCAGCTTCTTTCATAGCACATTAAAGGATTTGGGGGGGTGCGGCAGAGGGAGATCTATTTCCAGCCTTATAGTTCCCCATCTGCTTGTCTTCTAGGCCAGTTAGAGGTGTAAGCAGTCAACAGGTAGCCTGTCCCTCTGAGGCTCGAGACGCTCTTTGCCATCCGTGGGTTAGATATTAAACATAACAATATCTTGCTTAGGTTTTACCAAAGAGACTACTTGAGAGTAATCTAACTCAATGTCTGTGTTAGGAACTTGATTAATATTCAAAATAATTAGACCACTGCATTTAAAAATAAATCTGTGGAGATTAAGTGTTACTCTGGTCCTCAGGAGCTTTCTTCTGTAATACTATCTTTTTTCTCCAAGGGAATAAATATTCAAAAAGGACATTCTGGCCACATATTTGTCAATCGTAAAGGCAAGAATGCAAGTTATCTGTATGATTATTTTGATGAAATAGTATGTACAAGCAAATTTTTGTAGAAAAAAACAGTGAGAAAACTAGAGGTAAACACTATAAACATTTATTTCATTTTTAACTGTATTAAACCTGTACATCAAAGTACTAAGTGGCTGAATCATACCTATTCCTGAATACAGGAACAGAACCCACTGTTATGCCTTGTCCTTTGAGTTTCTATGCTCCTCTAGGGATGAGCTTTTTCTTCAAAAGATCCAATCATATTTACATTTTCAATGCACTTTAAATCATCTATATTTCGTTCCTGGGCCTCACCCCTCTCTGGACAAGATAATGTTCTTTTGTGTTTCAAATTTAGGCTCACACACATAATAAAAACACAATAATACACAATTCCTTACACGAACTTCACATTGTCACATGTTCACCTGATTATTACAACTGTGTGGTGCAGGCAATATCAGAATCCTCATTTTCCACTGGACAGCTACATATAGAAGAATGAAACTGGACCATTCCCTTACACCATACACAAAGATAAACTCAAGATGGATGAAAGACCTCAATGTGAGACAGGAATCCGTAAAAATCCTAGAGGAAAACATAGGCAGTAACCTCTTCGACATCAGCCACAGTAACTTCTTCAAAGACACGTTTCCAAAGACAAGTAAAACAAAAGCAAAAATGAACTTTTGGGACTTGATCAAGATAAAAACTTCAACACAGCAAAGGAAACAGTCAACAAAACTAAGAGGCAACCCACAGAATGCGAGAAGATATTTGCAAATGACAGTACAGATAAAGGGCTGGTATCCAAGATCTATAAATAACTTCTCAAACTCAACACTCAGAAAACAAATAACCCTGTCAAAAATGGGCAGAAGACATGAACAGGTACTTCTCCAAAGAAGACATCCAAATGGCTAACAGACACATGAAAAAATGCTCAACATCACTAGCCATCAGGGAAATACAAATTAAAACCACAATGAGATACCACCTTACACCAAAATTAACAAAACAAGAATCAACAAATGTTGGTGAGGATGTGGAGAAAAGGGACCCCTCTTACACTGTTGGTGGGAATGCAAGCTGGTACAGCCACTCTGGAAAATAGTATGGAGGTTCCTCAAGATGTTAAGAATAGAGCTACCCTACAACCTAGCAATTGCACTACTAGGTATTTACCCCAAAGATAGACGTAGTGAAAAGAAGGGGCATAGCAGTAATGTCCACAATAGCCAAACTGTGGAAGGAGCCGAGATGCCCTTCAACAGATGAATGGACAAGGAAGATGTGGTTCATATATACAATGGAATATTATTCAGCCATCAGAAATGATGAATACCCACCATTTGCATCGACATGAATGGAACTGGAGGAGATTATGCTAAGTGAAGTAAGTCAAGCAGAGAAAGATAATTATCATATGGCTTCATTCATATGTGGAACATTAGCAATAGCATGGGGGACTATAGGGGAAGGGAGGGAATTCTGAAGGGGGAGAAATCAGAGACGGAGATGAACCATGAGAGACTATGGGCCCAGGAAACAAACTGAGGGTTTCAGAGGGGAGGTAGGTGGGGGGTGGGGGTAACAGGGTGATGGGTATTAAGGAGGGCACATGCTGTGATGAGCACTGGGTGTTATACGCAACTAATGAATCACTGAACACTACATCGAAAACTAATGATGTACTATAGAGTGGCTAGTGAACATAAAAAAAATTAAAAATTTTTTAAAATTTAAAAATAAAAACAAGTAAAAAGAGAAAAAAAAAAGTATCTTCATTTTCCAGGTAGAGGCCAAGCCTCCTGAAATGTCTGCTGACCAATCCAAATTCTTGAAACCAGTAAATAAATGACAAACCCTAACCTCAAAGCCAGTGTTGTTGATTCTAACTCAACGTATAAATGTAATTTTTTCCTACCAAGTCAGATAGAATATGCTGATACACAAACTCCTTTTAAAGGATCTATATTTCACAGATTTTTGGTTTTAGTCTGAAAAAAAAATAAACCACACACACGCGCACACACACATACACACACACAATAATATTCAACTCCAGAGAACATATACCTAAAATTTCCATCTGCACCATATTTGACAAGGCGATCTATATGTGAGCATGTGTATGCTTTTAGGTGAATGGAGAGTTAGCTCTGTTAATAATTCCTTAAAGCTTCTGAATTTTTCTTTCATGATCTCTCCAATTTATGCATTTTAATGCTAAGATAATTTTTTACTGTATTTGCGGGAAAATAGTTTTAGCATTTGGCAGATTGCAGAGAATGTCGGTTCTCATTTTCTCCATTGGGCTGGGTAAAATCCCTGAGGAAAACAAAAAAGGGGCAGTGTCAGGATCATAAATATTCAGTTCCATGCTGCTTCTTTAAAGGCAGAAAATGTAGGACTTCACAGGCACAAATAAGCTCTAAATTTACTTAGAGAAAATGGATGTGTGATGTTTCCTAACTATCCTCCTTAAAATCATTCTGATATTTGATATTTAGAATGAGTGGTAAATGTGTTTCTAGAAATAGGATACATTGTAATACTGTTTCCAGAGATCTTTCTCTTTTATTCACCTGGCATTAAGAATTACTTATAAAATTTCACAATTTGATTAAAAATTAATATGACAGCTATAGTCCACCAACAGGGAAAGACCCCATAAATAATGCATCTGGCAAACTAAGGAATAACTAATAAGTTTAGATTTGTGGTAAATTATTAACAACTATGTAGCATATGTGTTTCTATTATTTTGCCCAAGATTGGGATATTTATGTTTTAATGATTTTAGTAATAGATTCCTTTCTATAATCTAGGTGAAAAACCAGAAACTATGGGACTAAATTGAGGATATTAAAGAATTGATTTTCACCATTTACTGTCATTTAAAGAAGAAATATCTATTATAGCTAAGAATTCTTAGACTTAGTATAATAGTGTACTTTGCTTTTTTTTAGTTTTTAAAGTAAGATTTTTTTATTAATATATAATGTATTATTTGTTTCAGGGGTACAGGTCTGTGACTCATTAGTCTTACACAATTCACAGCGCTCACCATAGCACATACCCTCCCCAGTGTTTATCACCCAGCCACCCCATCCCTCCCACCCCACCCCCCACTCCCGCAACCCTCAGTTTGTTTCCTGAGATTAAGAGTCTCTTATGGTTTGTCTCCATCTCTGGTTTCGTCTTGTTTCATTTTACCCTCCCTTCCCCTATGATCCTCTGTCTTGTTTCTCAAATTCCTCGTAACAGTGAGATCATATGCTACTTGTCTTTCTCTGATTGACTTAAGATGTGAGATATATATACATATATATATATTTATATATATACACAATGGAATATTATGCAGCGAAATAAGTCAATCGGTGTACTTTGCTTTAATTGTATGGATCCTGTGCTAAATGTTTCACATGCAGCATTATCCTTTTGTTATATATCAGGTTCAGCTATTTTTTTTAAAAGATTTTATTTATTTATTTGACAGAGAGAGACACAGCGAGAGCAGGAACACAAGCAGGGGGAGTGGGAGAGGGAGAAGCAGGCTTCCCGCTGAGCAGGAAGCCCAATGTGGGGCTCGATCCCAGGACCCTGGGATCATGACCTGAGCCGAAGGCAGACACTTAACGACTGAGCCACCCAGGCGCCCAGGTTCAGCTATTTTTTAAACACATTAGCACTAAGTTGTTCTTCTTTTATGAATTACCTTTTTATGAACTTTAGGAGAAATGGAAAGCCTAAGAAACTCCTTCTCTTACTATTATATTGTATAAAAAGAAGCCAGAATATGAAAGTTTTCAATAATGAGCAAACGAAAACATTCTAAATGGCTTATTGATTGAAAGTTGGGATTTTCTGGGACATAACCCTAAAATTTTATAATTGGAGTCTTCAAGGCAACATCTATAGTTCCCCACAGTATAGCCTTTGGTGTCACTGATAATCTGTGAATGAATCATGGTGGCGATGCATAATGATATGTCCAAAGTCAAGGATGCTAACTAACTGCTCTGTGTACAAAAGCAGGAGAAAATTAAACAAACCAAAATTGTAATATGAGAGATTAAGCTTAGAAATAATGGTCTATAAGGGATATCAACATAAGACTGGTGGTACTATGCATAAAATTGCAGAAAAGTTTTTTAGATAATTAAAAATGGAACATATCCTCCCCTTTCTCTAGGTTGGAGCGCTAATTAAGCTCTAGCACTATTTTTTTTCTTAAATTTAGAGAGAGCACAGGAGCAGGGAGGGGCAGAGGGAGAAGGAGAGAGAATCTCAAGCAGGGGTTTGATGTGCGGTTCAGCCTCACCACCCTGAGATCATGACCTGAGCCAAACCAAGAGTCGATGCTCAACCCACTGAGTCACCCAGGTACCCTTAAGTTCTAACAGTATTTATCTAATTTTCAAAATATGTAAGTTTTCAGTCCTGAAATTGTTAATAGACTATGAATTATGCTATCTGTTAGGATTGGAAAAGTAGCCTATGCTTCCTATTCCCTCATCCCACCTATGTAATAAGTCATTAAATTCTATCTTTCTAATATCTCACAAATCCCTTTATTTACCCCCATTCCCCACACCACCGGCACTCTGCTAATCAAAGTGACTGTCATTCTCTTCATCTGGACCAACAAAATCACCTCTAAGCTGGCTCCCTGACTCTACTCTTGCCACCATCAGTATATGTACCACACTCTAGAGTGGCCTTTTTTTTTTTTTTTTTAAGATTTCATTCATTTATTTGACAGATTGAGAGAGAGAACAGGAACAGAGGGAAGAGGCAGAGGGAGAGGGAGAGGCAGATTCCCTGGCAAGCAGGGAGCCCGACGCAGGACTCCATCCCAGGACCCTGGGATCATGACCCCAGCCGAAGGCAGACGCTCAACCGACTGAGCCACCTGGGTGCCCCAAGAGTGGTCTTTTAAAAGCACAAATCAAATATCTCCCTACTGACTGCTAGATTAGTATAAACTCTTACCCTTGTGTAGGAAACCCTCCCCAGTTTGTCTCCTTCCCAGCTTCCCAGCCTCATTTCACAGCTCTCTAGCCCTGAGGGAGGTTTCTCCGGTCCTCCCCGGGACCCCCGGAAACAGCTCACTCTCTACATCGCGGGGCTTAGGGGAGCCATTGAAAAACTGAGTTCTTATGCTGAACACTGGAGATTTTGATTCATTTTATCTTATGTAAAGCCTGGTAATTTGCATATTTTAAAGCTGTTTCCACTGTGCACCAGGTTTGCTGTTCTCTTTGGCTTGAATCACAACCCCTCTACGGCTTTGAATGGAATTGCTTTTTATTCAATTTATAATGCACTGGCTGCTCAATATATGCAAGTCGTCATGGCAGAGATGTTTCATATGAACTCTACTGTTTAAAATAATTGTGACACAGACATACTGTTTAACAATTCCTCGGGGAACAAAAACCTTTTTAACAAAATTGGCCTGTGTACCAAGGGCTAAGAAATATTGGTGCATTTGAGCAGTAAGAGAAGGCAGATCTGTAATCTGCTGTGCTATTTCTGTAAAAGACTTCTCAGGGCATAAGTGAGTGAAAGCCAACAATCTATGGAGTTGGCAGCCGGGAGGAAGCCGGAGAGCACTATGTCTCTAAGGAGAGACTGCAAAACAGAAGGAAAATAAGAGCATTCCCTCCATAACAGACCTGGAGACTCGGCCTGACATTCTTTGCCAGAGAGAGAGAGACACCCACAAAATTTTCCAGGAATCCCCTCCTGTTTCCATCAGCCGACAGGAGGAATGTGCTTCTGTATGTGCCCGTAAGCATTTTATGTTATTTCTACCACCAGTGATACAATAAAATCAAGTGGGTTAATTGTTAAAGAAAAGAGTTATTTCAGTTGCTTCTGAAATTAAACTAATATTATACACTGAGTAGTACTTAATCTTTCTTTAATGATTCCAGATGTCCCATATTCATAATTATGATTAGCAATTACTTTTGAAATCACTATAGTGTAGTGGAAAGAACGCTAACTGAGCTTGGTCATTCCCTAGCTGTATAATCTTTGGCAAATCATGCTTGCGATTTATCATCTGGAAAATAAAGATAATTCTATGTATCTCACAAATTTTTGTGAAGATTAAATCATATTATACAAAGTACTCATCATAGTTTCTAGGGCATAGATGGGACCTTTTAAGTGTCAATCACATTTCTTCTCCCTTAATAATGTAGATAAGGAAAAAGTAGGAGGTCAAAGGCTTAAAAAAAATCAGAACACTAGACAAAGGAATATATAATAACTAACTATAGTGAAGCCAGAAACAACCAGGAAAGATAAGTAAATAATGACGAAAAGGAGTGTGGGGTAATTTATAACAATGGCATAAACAGTACCAACAGCTTATGACTGTCTCACAGCTTCGTTGTGAGGTCCCCTTTCATTAATTCTTCATCAGAGGTTTACTTTTTACCTCCCAGATATTCATCTTCCTTTTCTTTTTAATTTTTCATACTTGATGGAGTATATTTCCTTCCTAATTTGTTTTTATTATCAATATTTTTCTTTTCAAGGGATTGTAATCTTGGACAGTCTTCCCAAGTCACTAAATTTTTTAAAGGCTCCTTTCCTGGGCATTAACACCCCTTTGTCATCTAAATAATGTATTATTCATTTGTTGTCCCTTGTCAATGATAATGTGTGTGACTCAGTCAATACTGAGAAATCCCTTTGTGTAACTTTCCTAATTATACCTCTAAACTTCCAACTACCTAATGTTTCCCCAGTCACTGATCAGGATGTCTTCCTATTCTCCATAGTGCAAGACTTGAGAAGACTATTTTTAGTTTTAACTTTTCTCTTTATAAATCACTCTCTACCTCTGGGCTAGCCATCCTTAATTTTTTCTGTCCTAAATGTACAAACCTTAAAAGAACCTTTTCCTTTTGTCATTTCATATAATTTTAAATATTTGAATAAAAAATGTTGACTTGTCTAAAAGAGATATAGGCTTCCTCTACTTTGTAGGCATTCCTAGTTCTTGGCTTTTGTGTTTTTTTGTTTTCCCCGGACTGCTTTCTACACAACAGATTAAGAGAGAAAAGCTCCACTTCGATAAATGCATTGAAGTTTTTATGAAAATGAAAAATGAGAGATAATACTTACCAATAAATATTCTCAGAGTAACTAGAAAAGATGAGTTTATCTTGTATGACTGACTTACCACATTATATATCCAATATTATTCCTTTCGTTTGCTTCCCCTGGACTACATTATTTATTTATTATTTATTTAGTTACTTATTTTTAATTGAAGTATGTTGACACTGGACTACATAATTTAAAAGTAAATCTATATCCAATTAATTTAATATGCAAGGCAATAATTCTTCAAAAATACTTATGTCAGGACACTAAATCATCAAACTGTAGCTCTGACCTTTTTGGTTAAGTGGTTATCAAGAAAATTAAGATTTTCCAAATGTTTTTTGTCATAGTAAACTATATGAATAAGACAATAAAAACAATATAAGCCTCAGAATTTCTGAGGACTGTAACCATTATATATATGTATGTGTGTGTATACATATATATATATATATATATGCATTTAGAACCCTAACAATTACATATATATATATTCATTTAGACCAGTTTTACTCCACTTTTATTGTATAATTACTTGTATATTAAATATTTAAAAAACAGTTTTAGAATGCAGGTTCTTAAATTCTTTGGTCTAAGGACCCTAACAAGCTTTTGTTTATGTGGTTATAATCTACCAAAATTTACCTAACTAAAAATTTTAAATGAGCATTTAAAAACAGGAGAACACAAGCATACATCCCACTAACCATTTGTGTGATGGTGTTTCACATGTCATCTACTCTGCACTAATGACAGAATGAGAGGGCAAAAGCAACTAATATTTTAGTATCATTATGAAAATAATTTTGAGCTCACAAACCCCTGACTGTCCTTACGAACCCCTGGACTAGAAGAACTGGCATTTTCTCAAAAAGAACAAATTTCTAAGGATGCTCCTGTTTTATGTGGATTTTAAAGATACAGCAAGGTGGGTGCACTGGGTGGCTCGGTCAATTGGGTGTCCAACTCTTGATCTCAGCTCAGGTCTTGATCTCAGGATCGTGAGTTCAAGCACCACCTTGGGCTCTGTGCTGGGCATGGAGTCCACTTAAAAAAAAAAAAGAAATATAGAATAGGGAATATAATCGATGATGTTGTGATGGCATTGTATGGTGACAGATGACAGCCACACTTGTGGTGAGTGCAGCATAACATCTAGAGAAGTTGAAACACTAAGCTGTACATGTGAAACTAATGTAACTTTGCGTGTCAACTATAATTAAAAAATAATACTACTCTCTGAATGCCTCTTAAATAAATAAACAAATAAATAAGCCACCCAGCATCTTTTGATTTTTATCTGGCCGGTGATAGGAGGATGATACTGATTTTCCACATCCAAACTTACAGTTCCATTTTAGCCTGTGACTGTTAAATCAGGTGGATCTCAAGAAGCAGGGGTGTTGATCTCTAAATAAATAAAAGTACTAAATAAAAGCATGTGTTTCACTGGAGAGCAGTTGAATAAATTAATTCAAGGTAAGGCAGTGTAAGTGTGTAATGAAAGCTTAAGTAGTGATTGTGAAGTTTAAAAAAACAAAATCACCATTCAAAACACAAGTGGATAATAGGAAGAAAGAAATGGATAGGAAGACAAACAGATGACAAAGAAACTAATGGTCATTGGTTGAAGGACATTGTTAAAATGTAAAGGACTTGAATATCACTTCAGTTTGTCTACACAGAGAAGTAATAAAACCAGGAATAGAAAACAGTGCTCATGGGATAATTAGGGAACACATTAGGCAATCATAAATATACTATATTATTAAAACATGGTTAAAATAATAGGTATTTAGACATACAACAGGATCCATATGATGCAACCTATCTTAATGGTTTTCCTGGGTGACAGATATGACTCAGAGAGAGCAATTGCAAAGTAAGTTTATTTTTTTGACCACCATTCTCACAAATTTGGCAGTGGCCTAGTTCTTCCCAGGCACCTGGATGAAAATCCACCCCATGGAGCGCCTGGGTGGCTCAGTTGGTTAAGCGACTGCCTTCGGCTCAGGTCACGATCCTGGAGTAACGGGATCGAGTCCCACATGGGGCTCCCTGCTCAGCGGGGAGTCTGCTTCTCCCTCTGACCCCCCTCCCTCTCATGCACTCTCTCTCTCATTCTCTCTCTCTCTAATAAATAAATAAAATCTTAAAAAAAAAAAAGAAAAAGAAAATCCACCCCATAAGTGTGGTCACTTGAAAGCAATTAGAAGTCCTAAAGTCTCACTAAGTTGCAAATCATAGGTTTGATTCTATAGTTCAACTGTCTTTTGCTATGTGAGAATCAAAAATACAGGGGGACCATGTACAAATAAGGAAGTGGGAGTTAGTCTGTTTCTTCTCCTTCCCTATACAGGCATACATTATTTTATTGTGCTTCACTTTATTCTTTACAGATACTGCCTTTTTTTAATAAATTGAAGGTTTATGGCAATCCCGTGTCTCAGTCACATTTTTTTAATTCTTACAATATTTCTAACTTTTTCATTATTATTATATTTGTTATGGTGATCTGTGATCAGTGACCTTTGATGTTACTATTATAATTTTGGGGTACCATGAACCATGCCCATATGAGATGGTGAACTTTTTTTTTTTTTTTAGAGAGAGAGATCATGTGCACCCACGTGAGCTGGTAGGGAGGGGCAGAGGGAGAGGGGGAGAGAGAATTCTAAGGAGGCCCAATGCATGTCTCGATCTCATGACCCTGAGGTCATGACCTGAGCCAAAACCAAGAGTCAGACACTTAACCAACTGAGCCACCCACGCGCCCCAAAGATGGTGAACTTAATAGATACTTGTATATTTCCGACTGCTCCATGGACCACCCCTCCCCGCATCAGTCTCCTTCTCCTAGGGCCTCCCTCATCCCCAAGACACAACAATATTGAAATAGGCCAACTAATAACCCTACAATGGCCTCTAAATATTCAAGTGAAAGAAAGACCCTAACATCTCTCACTTTAAACCAAAAACTAGAAATGATTAAGCTTAGCAAGGAAGGCAGGTCAAAAGCCAAGATAAGCTGAAGGCTAGGCCTCTTGTACCATCTAGTTAGCTAGGTTGTGAATGCAGAGGAAGGGTCCTTGAAGGAGAAAGGTAATACTCCAGTGAACACAGTGAATGATAAGAAAGAGAAACAGCTTTATTGCTGATATGAAAAAGTTTTAGTGGTCTAAACAGAAGATTAAACCAGGCACAACATTCCCCTAAGCTAAAGCCTGATCCAGATCAAAGCCCTCACTCTCTTCAGTTCTGTGAAGGCTGGGAGAGGTGAGGAAACTGAAGAAAAGTTGGTTGGGGCGGACGCAGTTGCGTGAGGGGATTTTGCCTTCTGCTGTACTGTGGAGCAAAGCTTGTTCCTCTCCTGCTCAGCCGCACAGGTTGAATTGACCAAAGCAATGGTTATGGAGAAGCCTAGTTCCCTGCTGGTCAGGCGGGAATTTGTGAGACAATATTACACACTGCTGAACCAGGCCCCAGACATGCTACACAGATTTTATGGAAAGAACTCTTCTTATGTCCATGGGGGATTGGATTCAAATGGAAAGCCAGCAGATGCGGTCTATGGACAGAAAGAGATCCATAGGAAGGCGATGTCACAAAACTTTACCAATTGTCACACTAAGATTCACCATGTTGATGCTCATGCCACTCTGAATGATGGTGTAGTGGTCCAGGTGATGGGGTTGCTCTCTAATAACAACCAGGCTTTGAGGAGAGTCATGCAGACATTTGTCCTTGCTCCTGAGGGCTCTGTTGCAAATAAGTTCTACGTTCACAATGATATCTTCAGATACCAAGATGAGGTCTTTGGTGGCTTTGTCACTGAGCCTCAGGAGGAATCTGAGGAAGAGGTAGAGGAACCTGAAGAAAGACAGCAGACACCTGAGGTGGTACCTGATGACTCTGGAACTTTCTATGATCAGACTGTCAGCAATGACTTAGAAGAACATTTAGAGGAACCTGTTGCTGAACCGGAACCAGATCCTGAACCAGAACCAGAGCAAGAACCTGTATTTGAAATCCAAGAGGAAAAGTCTGAGCCAGCATTGGAAGAAACTGCCCCTGAGGATGCTCAGAAGAGTTCTTCCCCAGCACCTACGGACATAGCTCAGACTTGAGGACATTTTCTTGGGTATCTGTGACCAGTAAGAACCTTCCACCCAGTGGAGCTGTTCCAGTTACTGGGATACCACCTCATGTTGTTAAAGTACCAGCTTCACAGCCTCGTCCAGAGTCTAAGCCTGAGTCTCAGATTCCACCGCAGTGGCCTCAGAGGGATCAAAGAGTGCGAGAACAACAAATAAATATTCCTCCCCAGAGCGGACCTAGACCAATCCGTGAGGCTGGTGAGCAAAGTGATGTTGAACCCCAAAGAATTGTGAGACACCCTAATAGTCACCAACTTTCATTGGCAATCTGCCACATGAAGTGGACAAATCGGAGCTTAAAGATTTTTTTCAAAGTTATGGGAATGTGGTGGAGCTACGCATTAACAGCGGCGGGAAATTACCCAGTTTTGGTTTTGTTGTGTTTGATGATTCTGAGCCTGTTCAGAAGGTCCTTAGCAACCGGCCCATCATGTTCAGAGGTGAGGTCCGTCTGAATGTGGAAGAGAAGAGTACTCGAGCTGCCCGGGAAGGGGACCGTCGAGATAACCGCCTGCGGGGACCTGGAGGCCCTCGAGGTGGGCTGGGTGGTGGAATGAGAGGCCCTCCCTGTGGAGGCATGGTGCAGAAACCAGGATTTGGAGTGGGAAGGGGAATTGCTCCAAGGCAGTGAATTGCTCTTCGATTGATCTTCACGCAGCAGTACAAATCTCCTAGCTCCTGCAGAATGGTTAATTTCTTACACCAGCGTTTGGTATCCTGGAGTTTGACCCTAGTCTATTATAAACTGCTTAAGTTTGTACAGTTTTACTTTTTGTGTTAATTATGTGTGCTCCCTCTCCCGCCCTTCCCTCTCCTCACCGTTTAGTCCTTCACTTCCAATTTTGTGGAATGATATTTTAGGAAAAACAGATTTTTAAAGAAGAGAAAAAGACTGAATTTCCTTGCTTTACTTTTGCATATACAGACTGGATTTTTTTTAACAGCCGTTTCCCCAAAGGAATGTGTCTTGCTTATTACTGACATTTGGTATGTTTCATTCGTTGGAATATTTCTTATTTTCTATGTGTTTCAAAAGCCTGTGAGAAACACAGGATTTGATAAACATTTTGAAGGCAGGAAAAATCCAAATTGTTTCTTCTTTGAGAGTCATGACTACCTTCTGGTATGTAGAAATTGCCATTGGAAAAATTGACAGTTTTGATTCTTGCTGGTATAGTTAAAAAAATAAAAGGTGTTAGTAGAGTGTTTTTTTTTTCTTTTGATATATGATCACAAAACAATTATAAACCTGTTTTTACCATTTAAATTGTGAGAAAGGTTTTAAATGTCTAGAATGCAACTGATACAGATTTCTTTTGAAGTAGTTTTTTCATGTTTAATTTGTATTTGCAAAACAAAACAAAACAAAACAAAAACAAAAACAAAGAAACCCCAAAATCCAAATAACACAAAACCAGAGCAAAACTGTTGTGCCTTCTATTTATCTTTGATTCCAGCCTTGGCAGTTGTTTAAAGAAAAAAAAAAAAAGTCTAGATTTGTTTTATCAGGTGTAGAGTATGTTGGGAATTGAAGAATCCCTCTTTCACCTGGTATGTCTTCTGTTCATTTGTTATGCCTATTCTTAAAATTGAGTCTCAAACTGGAATGCCTTTAAGGACAGATATGCTTCTATGAGAGGTCCTTTGACCTAAGCAGTCCAGCATTTGTATTGTTTTATTTCGGTAAATATTCAGAATCCTAATCATAGCCCATAAAAAGGAATATGACTTTAATATTGGACTTTGTGCTTGAGTGTCTGCCCGTTTTTTTTTTTCTTTAAATCATAGCCATATGGTAAATTTTCTATTTTGTTATGGTTCTCTTTTATTGATGGGCATGCAGTGGGTGTTTCTTGGAAATGGCCAATTTTTATTAAAATATCTCTGGAAGAAAATTTTAAAAAAAAGTTGGTTGGTTCATGAGGTTTAAGGAAAGAAGCCACCTCCGTTACAGAAGAGTGAAAAGTGAAGCAGCAAGGGCTGATATAGAAGCTGCAGCAAGTTATCCAGAAGATCCAGCTCAGATAATTAATGAAGGTAGCTGCACTAAACAACAATTTTTCAATGCAGATGAAACAGCCTCCTATTGGGAGAAGATGCCATATAGGACTTTCAGAGTTAGAGAGGAGAAGTCAATGCCTGCCTTCAAAGCTTCAAAGGACAGGCTGACTCTATTGTTAGGGGCCAATGCAGCTGGGCAGCTGGTGACTTTAAGTTGAAGCCAGTGCTCACTGACCATTCTGCAAATCCTAAGGTTTTTAAGAATTATGCTAAATCTACTCTGCCTGTGCTCTATAAATGGAACAACAAAGCTTGGATGACAACACACCTGCTTACGACATGGTTTACTAAATATTATAAGCCCACTGTTGAGAACTACTGTCCAGAAAGAAAGATTTCTTTCAAAACTGGCTGCTGGTTGAGAGTGTGCCTGGCTACCCTAGAGCTCCAATGGAGATAAACAATGAGGTTGATGTTATTTTCATGCCTGCCAATACAACATTCATTCTGCAGTCCATAGATCAAGAAGTAATTTCAATTTTCAAGTCTTATTACTTAAGAAATACATTTTGTAAGGCTCTAGCGCCATGATAGTGATTCCTCTGATGGATCTGGGCAAAGTAAATTGAAAACCTTCTGGAAAGGATTCACCATTCTAGATGCCATTAAGAACGTTTTTGATTCGTGGGAAAAGGTCGAAATATCAACATGAACAGGAATTTGGAAGAAGTTGATTCCAAACCTGATGGATGACTTTGAGGGGTTCAAAACTTCAATATTGGAAGTAATTGGAGATGTGGTAGAATGGCAAGAGAACTAGAATTAGAAGTGGAGCCTGAAGATGGAACTGGATTGCTACAATCTCATGATTAAACCTGAATGGATGAGGAGTTGCTTCTTATGGGTGAGCAAAGAAAAATGTTTTTGAGATATAATCTACTCCTGGCAGACTGTTGAAGTGACAACAAAGGATTTAGAATATTCTGTAAACTTCGTTGATAAAGCAGCAGCAGAATTTGAGAGGATTAACTTCAATTTTGAAAAAGTTCTACTGTGGGTAAAATGCTATCAAACAGCATTGCATGGCATAGAGAAACTGTTCATGAAAGTAAGATTCAATGCAGCAAACTTTATCGTTGCCTTATCTTAAGAAATTGCCGCAGCCACTCCAAGCCTTCAGCAACCACCACCCTGATCAGTCAGCAATCCACAACAATGAAGCAAGACCCTCCACTGGCAAAAAGATTAGAACTCACTGAAAGCTCAGCTGAAGGCTAGCATTTTTTAGCAATAAAATATTTTTAATTAAGGGGTGTAAATTGATTTTCTTAAACATACTGTTACTGCACACAATAGACTACAGTATGGTGTAAACATAACTTTTATATGTATCAGGTAACCAAAAAATCCCTTTGAGTCGCTCTGTTGCAGTATTCACTGTATTGTGGTGGTCTGGAACTGAACCTGAACCTACAATATCTTAGAGCTATGCCTGTACCTGAGAAGCTCCTTCCCAATATGAAAACAGATTTTTGACTCCAATAGGTGGTTTTGACTGGTTGGAATCAAACTGGTGATCCTTTGTCTTTCTGGGTTTGGCTGGTGCTTAGAGTTATCTCCTTCATGACATGATCCTGAGTTCCTCGGACCTCCCACGGCTGGAAACTTCCCACCTACATTCTATGACATGGGCAATTTTGTCACTATTCCAGCCAGTTGTGGCTCCTTCTATAGCCACTGAGCATCAGGAGGCCACTGGCAGCTTCCCTCAGCTGACTCTCCTCTCCCCTCTAGTCTGTCTCTGGAACAGAATCTAAGACTTCCAATTGTGGGCTTTGCATCACACATGTCCACATCTCTTCCTTTCTTTTGACAAACTCTGGAGGCTCCATTATTTGCCAAAATGCGGTCCTATGCTCTGCTGCCATCGACCCGCCCAGCCAGCTCTCAAGCTTTAGAATTCTTGAAGGTGACACAGACAAAAGTTCACTTTGTCACCCAAACTGTGTGTTTGGGGGAAAGAAAGAGAATCATATATCACATTTTCCAGGTGGTTGGTCCTCCGGAAATTCAGTTCTCTAAGGAGGTATCTTCCTATGCACCCCCCCAAAAAAGAAGGAAGTAAGGCACATAAGATAACTCATTCCAAAGCAACCTTCAAGATTCCTTCCCTAATTTCCAATTCCTGGCCTTTTCATGCCATCAATATGAATGAAAAGTATAAAGTCATCTAACTAGTTTACCCCAACTTCTTTCTTGCAAATTTTGCATGGTAATATTTGACACTTCAGCTAACACTTTATTTTAATATCCTGATGTGTATATGTAAATATATGTATTAATAATGTATTATATATATATATACAAACAAGTATACAGTTTAAATAAACATACAATTAGGTAAGACTCTATATGTCATACACATGTACACATATGCATATATATATACACACATGTAAGGTCCAGTCTATCATAGTAATTTTCACAGATGTGTGGTTTAGGAAGAGAACTGAGCTCATCTTATCAATTACCTTCTTTCAGATTCTTCAAAAAGGAAGAAAAAAGCAGGGAGTTTCTCCTAGAAATAAGTCCTCAATAAAAACAGACTAAAAGGAAAGAAGGGTCTTATGTGAAGGACTGAAATATGACATCCTCAAATCCTCACTAATTCCGAGAAAGAATATGACCAGATACTATAATCATGAGAGAAGGCCCAGCCACAAAGAGTTATATAACAAAAGATTTGCCATGAACACATAAAAGGGCATTCTAAATTATGTTCCGATAGATAAGCTTAGTGCTTTGGACCAGCAATAAAATATTGATGTATTACAAAAAGAAAAAAAAAGAACTTTTAATTTATTTTTCTTTCTCAGTAAAGATTTTGTTTTCTGAAAAAGGTAAACCAAATACTGATAGAAGCAATTGAGGCCTACAATAGATTGTAAGCATGTAAATACTCTAGATAAGTGAGTATAAGACACTTGAAACAAACTTCAAAGATTACTGAGCAAATTTACAGAAGATATCAGGGAACTTCAGTTAACATTCCATCCATAAGAATTTATCAAGAATGGAAGAAATCCTAGAAGTATAAAACAAATCAATGCAGTCCTGAAAAAAATCCACCAAACACAGGTAATTACTGATTTTAATACACGTTATTAAAATGATGGTTTTCAACCATCTTGAAAGGAAGTTGGTAACCAAAAGTTGGTAACCAAGTCAACATGGCCTCACTGACTTTATTTAGGCCTAAGTAATTTGATTTCTCCCTAAAATATGCCTATGATTATGGCTGATAAAAAATGCAATCCAGAAATCTGGATCTGAACAAGACAAATATTTCCTAATACAGATCTTCCTTGACTTACCATGGGCTTACATCTTGATAAGCTTATAGCGAGTTAAAAATATCATCAGTTAAAAATGCATTTAATACACCTAACCTACCGAACATCATAGCTCAGCCTACCCTGCCTCGAACGCACTCTTTTCACTTATATTAGCCTATAGTTGGGCAAAATCATCAAATACAAAGCCTATTTTATAATAAAGTATTGAATATTGCATGTGATTTATTGAATACTGCCCTGAAAGTAAAAAACAGAATGGTCATCATCTGGGTACAGAATGTTTGCAAATATATTGGTTGTTTACTCTGTGATCACATGGTTGACCAGGAGCTGTGGCTGACCAGCATCACAGGAGAGGATCTACCACATATTGCTAGCCCAGGAAAAGATCAAAATTCAAAGTACGGTTTCTATTGAATACAGATTGTTTTTACTCCATGCTAAAGTCAAAAAATTGTAAGTCAGACTATTGTAAGTCAGGGATCATCTGTATTCTTAAAAACAACATGAAGGAATGTTGAAGGATATTGATAACATAAAGGGGATTTATAACTGGTTGAGTGACTAATGACCAAAGATACTAATTTGAATGGATGTGATTGGAAAGGAATTGCTATCATTTATTTCTTCACTGAGCATGTGCTGAATGCACTGTTGGTAGTTTCTACTGAAGGTAGGATTCCTCAATTGTCTAGTTAGTCTGAGACTCCAGAGCCAGTGTGGTTTACCCGGTGATGCAAGTAGATACAAGGTCAGCCTACCTAACATAGGCAAACTGCTAGGGGACAACAAATTGACCTTTCCCAAAGGAACAAGCAAGGAGGTATTCTAATTTCTCCATTACCTATTACTTTGTTCCCTGCAAGAACTGTTAGCCCTGATGACATCTAGTCTTGCTTCTTATCCCTTTTAAGAGCAGGTTTTTCCCTCTGCTTTACAAAGGCATACAAAACAAATAAGAATGATTTCTAAACAAAGAGGGTTTTTTAAAATATAAACTTGAGATATTTTATGGTCTCCCTTGCTTCAGACAAGCAGTCTATCTATGGAAAGAGAGGAACCATACTTCATTTTCACAGACAATGTAACAGTCTGTTAATCCCATCTGTTTCCTGTAAGAAGGAAAAAATTGTTACATATGGGGCTCAAGGAGCCTGAGGCTTCATGGTACATGTCTCAAGATCTTTACCCAAGAAGTAGAAATTCAGCAGTGTGGTTTATGTAAGTAGGTTTTATTTTCTTTTAGAGACACCAGGGTGTCTTTTTCTCACATCTTTTATTTTATTTATTGATAACTTTTCAAAGATTGATTGAAGATGTGTTCATTGGGCGCCTGGGTGGCTCAGTTGGTTGGGCGACTGCCTTCGGCTCAGGTCATGGTCCTGGAGTCCCGGGATCGAGTCCCGCATCGGGCTCCCTGCTCGGCGGGGGGCCTGCTTCTCCCTCTGACCCTTCCCCCTCTCATGTGCTCTCTGTCTCTCTCATTCTCTCTGTCTCAAATAAATAAATAAAATCTTTAAAAAAAAATAAATAAAAAAAATAAATAAAATAAAAAATAAAAAAAAAAAAAGAGAAGATGTGTTCATTGATTCAGGTTGGATAAATGGACTTTTCAGTAACTTTTCAGTCTAAGATTTCCTTGGTGGGTATTTTGTCATAGAACAGTAGCTAAGTTTGATGAGCCTAGACTTAGACCTCAGATATTCACATATCTATGAAACAGGGTCATTACTCAGGTAGACAAATTCAATACAGAGAGTAATTGCTATAATTCTTGGTAGCAGACAAGCAAGCAACTGAAATTGATTCAGACTAACTTAAGGAAAAGAATAAAGAATTTGATTTCCTAGAATGCTATTGAGTTTGTCACAGAACCTTAAGAAGAATATAGCATCCAGGCTGAGAAGACAAGATCCAAGTTGCATCTGGGGCTCTCATTTACAGGAAATATGGGCAGTTTCTCTAGAGTCCTGCCATCAGGATGGCCTTCTGTCCTTAGATGGCTCTTTCCAAGTTTAAATTCCTTAAAAGAAAATCTTATTGGCTGGGCTTGAGTCAAACTTCAAAACTTATCTATGATAGGGATTGGTGGCAATCAGAGTTGATAATCTGATTAGGACTTCAAGGAATGGAGGTTCCACAAAAGAAAACTATTGCTAGGTCTCTTTTCCAGAAGAAAGGACAAGGAGAAGCAAGCAATAATAATATTTACTACAAAGAAAGTAGTTTACTGCATCTCCAGTTTGAATTTTGTATGTTAAATTAAGGTTTTAACTCTTGGATTGGGCAATGAGTTCACAGATGTTCATTTTTTATTATGTAAATAAAGAAGAAATAAAAGATAAAAGGAGGCCATGTGTAGACCAATGATAATGTGTATGAATGAACAATTATGATTTGATACATAGTATAAACCTAAGATACAAAAATTTTTTAATTTTAAAAATTTAGCAAAATTTAAAAATATCATCCTTATTATCATACAGAAAAATCCAAATGGACCAGATATATTTTGAATATTTAAAACAACTTATTTACTTCCATTTCTGGATAACAATATGATAAATAATCAGGTTATAAAGCAGTTAGAAAATTCTCCTGATTCAGATCTCCCCTACTACTTCCTTAAGTCACAAGTTGCAAGTTTAACTTAGCTATACTAGGTCTTCAGCTCTTTCATATAAATATTAGAATCAATTTGTCAGATTTAACATATGTACACACACACACACAAAACTATTGGAACTTTCATTGGGATTGTACTGAATCTATAGATCATCTTCAAGAGACTCAACATTTATGCAATTACTTAATTTTCTAACTCAAAAACATCCTCTCATCTATTCTCATTCCATCTCATCCTATTTTGTTCTACCTCTCCATTTATTAAGTAATTTTTAATATGCCTCTATTATATCTGTACTGTTCTCTGTAGAGGTCCTTGCAAAAGATCTGTTAGATTTATTCCTAGGACATTTTATAGTTTGTGTTGCCATCATAAATGGTGTCTTTTTCTTTAAATGTTTTTTTTCTAAATGTTTGTTACTTCTGTACAGACATGCAATTGGCTTTCGTGTAGTTAACTATCTTTCTAAATTCTTCCATCATTTCTCATTACTTGCCTTTATGCTCTTGGTTGTTTTGTGTATACAACCAAATCATTTTCAAAGAATGACAGTATTTTCTTGTTTCAAATCCTTATGCTTTAATTAATTTATTTTTTAATTACACTGACTAGACTATAAAACGATGTTAAAGACAATAAAGCAGTGACAGATATCTTTGTCTTGTCCTGGATTTCAAAAAGAATACTGCTTACAATTTTCCATTTAGAATAATGTTTGCGAACACCAACAGGTTAAGAAAATTGGTTTATAGGGCGCCTGGGTGGCTCAGTTGGTTAAGCGACTGCCTTCGGCTCAGGTCATGATCCTGGAGTCCCGGAATCGAGTTCCGCGTCGGGCTCCCTGCTCGGCGAGGAGCCTGCTTCTCCATCTAACCCTCCCCCTTCTCATGTACGCTCTCTCTCTCTCTCATTCTCGCTCTCTCAAATAAATAAATAAATCTTAAAAAAAAAGAAAATTGGTTTATATTACAAGCTTATTTTTTATCATGATTGAGCATTGAATTTAATTGCATGCTTTTTCTACATCAGTTGAGATAACTGTATGATTTTTAGTATTTTAATCAATGTGGTGATTGAAAATGGTAGCATTTGAAAAATTAATTCGTACTTTGATTCTTAGAACAAACTCGATTTGGTCACAATTTATTATCTCTTTATAAACTTTTAGATTTGTATTATAAATGTTCTGCATAGGACACTTACATAGTTTAACAATTAAAAGGTTTGTAATATTTTTAAATCTCATCTTTTTGATTTTGATATCAAGATTAAATCAGTCTTTTGGGCGCCTGGGTGGCTCAGATGGTTAAGTGTCTGCCTTCGGCTCAGGTCATGATCTCAGGGTCCTGGGATCGAGTCCCGCATCGGGTTCCCTGCTCAGTGCAGAGCCTGCTTCTCCCTCTCCCTCTGCCACTCCCTCTGCTTGTGCTCTTCTGTCTATCTCTCTGTCAAATAAATAAATAAAATCTTTATTAAGATTAAATCAGTCTTTTACAATGAACTGAGAATGGTGAAGTGTGAGAATCTGATGATTGGATCTTTGAAAATGTGGAAGAACTTACTCATAAAATCATCTCTGATGGCTGTTTCATATGCAGGAGACATTTTTCAATAGTTACTAGGCTATTAGGACCTGTTGCTTCCTAAGCTATGTTTGGAAAGTTATTCTTTAAGAATTTGTCCACTTCATGACAGTGGACATCTTTGTCTTTCTCTCTGTCTCTGTTTCTCTGTATGTCTCTGTCTCTATTTCTCTCTCTATCTCTGTCTCTCTCCATCTCTGTCTCTATCTATGTCTCTCTCTCTCTCTCTGTCTCTCATCATATCAATCTCACCTAAGGTTTATATAATTTTTTAGTCATTTAGAATCCAACTTCTGACATTGTTGATCTGGTCTATTTTTTTTTTCATTATCATTTATCTACCATTATCCACTTCCTTTCCTTAGGCTTACTTTTATTTCTTTTAAGAACTTAGAGTTGGACATTTATCTCATTGATTTTCAGCACTTCTCCTTTCCTAATATAATCATCTAAAACAATAAATTTCCACTGAAGCTCCACTTTTGCTGATCCCACAAACGTTTATATATAATATTTTCGCTTTCTTTAGTTTGAAGTGTTTTTAAAATTTCCATTATGATTTCTTCTTTGACCTATGACTTATTTTAAAATGCATGTTTTATATCTGAATATATGAAGGTTTGTTGATTGATTTATAATAACTTTTAATTGATCTGAAGTCAGAGAGTATAGTGTATACAGCCCTGTCTTTTCAATTTTGTTAAACCTTGACTTATGGACTAGTATAAAAATATTTTTTAATTAGGAAGATGTGTATTTTCTATTTGTCAAGAAAATCTAAAAAAATCAAGTATACAAAAGTAAGTTCTATATATGTGCAGTAGATGAAACTCAATATCTGTGCTGCTCAAAACTTCCATGGACTTGATGATTTTTTTCTCTGCTTTATTTATCAACAGCTGATGAGATTGTATTGAAATATCCCTCTATGATCATGTTATTGAAAATTTCTCCCTTTACTTTTATCAAATATTTCTATTTTTATATTTTGAGGCGATTTCATTAAACACATTTACAGTTTCTATATCTTTATGGTAACTTGAAACTTTTATCATCAGGCAGCAAATGCCTTTTCTTAGCCTTTGACTAAGACAAATATAAAGACACCAGCAATTTTTTATGTGTGTATATGTATATTTAATATCTTTTTCTATTTTTTACTTTCAATTTTTCTGTGCTTATGTTTCAGCTCTATCTCCTACACGCAGCATCTTACCAAGTTTTAGATCTGATCTGACAGTTTTTATACTTTCAAATGGCAAGTCCATTTATGCTTATTGTGATTATTGATACGTTTATATTTGTTCCTTCCATTTACCTTTTTTTCTGCTTGATCTTTTTTTTTATTTTCACTATTTGAAACTTTTTAAAGTTGTTTGACTGCATTTTTTCCCATTCTTTCTCCCTGTTGTTTCGAAACCATGCATTTAATTTTTGTTCCTTTTATCCATGAAATAGCAGCATTATATTTGTGAATAAATAAGTGAATAAATCTAAAACCATTTTGACCTCTCTCTCAAGGAAAACAAAATCATCACTCTTTAGCTTACATACTGTTACTGTCCAATATTTCGGTGCTATCTTTTTTTAACTTCCACTGTTCATTATTTCATGGAGACCTTTTTTGTTTGGACTCAAATCTTATGTTTGCCATATTGTGTTATTTGTTTACCATTTCTCTATGTATAACAAACCATCTTTCTGGGATCGTTTTTCTACTTTATAAAGTATGTTTTTTAGAGCAGGTCTGTAGATGATATAGTCTATCAGAGTTTTTTTCTACCTTATTTTTTGTTCCATAAGATGTCTTAATCCTTATCCTTGAAAGATTGTTTTGCTAGACTCAAACTGTAGCCTGACATCTATTTCCAGTCAATATTTTTAGGATATGATTCTACCATCTTCAGGCTTCTAGGATTGCTGTTGAGAGGATCCTTTCCTCCAAATTGTCTTTTGGTTTTATTTTTGCTTGTGATTTTTTATTTCTCTCTGGCTATTTTTAAAACGTTCAGCTTTGGCATTCTGCACTTTCACTACTATATGTCTAGGCATGGATATCTTTTTATTTGTTCTCCCTGAAATGCAATATACTCCCCAGATCTGTGGGTACATGATTTTCTTGAAATATTATAGTCATTACCTTTTAAAATCGGTTTCCTCTCCTTTCTCTCAATTATTATCCTTTGGACCTCAAAGTAGATATAGGTTTGACCTTCTCATTTTATCCTCCATGTCTTTTGATCCTTCTTTAATGATTTCCATCCCCTTATCTCTCATTGCAGCATTACAAATAAATTCTTCAGGTATGTCTTCCCATTCAGCAATTCCCTTTCAACAGTGTCTATCATAACATTTTACTTGTGTGTTAAATTTTTGCTCTCAGCAACTGTATTTTTCACTTCTTACTATTTTACTTTTTAAAAAATCTGTCTTTGCATTCCTGAAGGTTTCTTGTTGTATATTTATCTTTTTAATTGTATTCTTTATTTCCCTGAGTATTTAATACAGAACCATTGAGTATTCCCTACCTAACATTTCAACATCTGCAAATCTTCAGGGTATAAAGGCATTTGATGTTTGGTTATCTTTGTTGTGAGTTTACTTCTTCACTTCTGGGAGTCCAGTGAACTAAACTGGAGGAAGTTTTCCTTCGAAGAGAATCTCATCCTATTTCTATTAGTAGCCAGAAAGAAGACCATTTCTAATATCCTAGAAGGTTTGGAATCAGGGAGGGAAGCCACAGATTCAGTTTCTATCTCAATGCTATTCCAAGTTTCAGTATCTCTGCCATGCAACTATAAGACTCCTATCTCTGGGCAATTCCACCAGCTCACAGTGTGAAGTAGCTGGCCAGCTCCCTGCTACAGGCTTCCTGAATTTTTCTCCCCACGTTGTCCAGGATCTGACTCACTGCATCTGTGGACTATATTCCAAGCTGTCCCCACCCAGGCTGATAGCCATTCCAGGCCTACATCATGTTTTTATATTTCATGGTTTGTTTCTTTGAGGACTGGTTTCTGGAGTTCCTTCTATTTTTTAGAACCATTTATGATTCATAGAGATAAGCCATCTGAGTCTTCGCTGATGTTGAGTCAGAAAATCACTCAGAGATCCTAGTTAATCATGATAATGGAAGTGGGACCAAGGTAGCATTTGATATTAGTACCTTACATTCCAATCAAAATAAAGGCATATAAATTATCTCCTAATATGCCAGGTACATTGGTTGATGTAATCAACAAATATTTATTAAGGATCTACAATGTGCTAGACACTGTTCTACACCCTTGAGATACATCAGTGAACAACACAAATCCCTGTCTTAATAGAACTTACATTCTAATATGAGAATAGGGTAGAATTATTATCATAAATGATAATCATAATAAATACATTATGTAGTATCTGATAATAAGTTATTAGAGCTTAAAAATTAGAAAAGAGAGAGCAGGTATGGAGATTGACAATGGCTTCAATTTTAAATAGAGTGGGCCTCACAGATAGGTAAGAAATGAGCAAAACGTTGAGGGAGATGAGAGGTAATAGTTTGTGAAGAACATTTCAAAGAGAAGAACCTGCTAGTGCAAAGGCCCAAAGATCAGAACATGCCTGATGTGTGCTCAGGAGAGTAAAGAGGTCAGAGTGGTTGGAGCAGAGCAAGCTAGGAGGAAGAGGGGTTAGAGGTGAGGCAGAGGTATAATTGGGCACCATATCGTAGAAGGTTTTGTGGTCCTTTTACTCTGATTGAAATGGTGAGTCATTGCAGGGTTCTGAAGAGAGATGTTGAGCCCTCACGATGCAAACAATAAAGTGACAAGAAGTGGTATGACATTTTATAAAGCCTGTTGGAATAATCTAGGCAGGAGATAGTGAAGCTGGGTGATATTTATGGAAATGATAAGAAGTGATCTGATTCTGGATATATTTTGAAGGTGGTATTTATATCCACTGCTCTGTTGAATTACCTAAAAACTTAGGGACTGGAAACAACTACTATTTGATTAGCTCACAGTTTCTGAGGATCAGGAATCTTGGAGCAGCTTTGCTTGGTGGTTCTCGTGCAGGCCTCTCACAAAGTTGCCACCATCAAAGTTTGAGCAAGAGCGGTGAACATCTCCAGACCAATTTCCAAGCTCATACACATGGCTGTTAGTAGGCCTCCAAAGGTTCCCTTCCAAGCTCATTCTCATGATGCTCCTGTTGTTTTTAACCTTCAATATTTCATTTATTCAAAACCAATTTTATTGCAACCAAAAGAGAGGCATTAACTGTACATAATACACATATATATATATTACATATAAATATATATTTTTAAGTTTAAGTTATAAATTTTTATGTATTATATGTATATACATTTTAAGTTTAAGTTATAGGAATAAAGTTTATTTCGGCAGATAGTGTTACAGAAAATTAAAGTTGCATATATTAGTATATACATAACTCAACATCCTTAATTTGGTATAAGTGTGACACATTTTCTTGCTTTCCTATGTTCTGCTAAATCATCATAACCCAAACTGCTTTATTATAAAACTCATATGCTGAAATTTGGCTTTATTGCTTTCACTTATGCTGATTCCAAACCAAAATTTTACAAGCTTCGCCTATCTCTGGGTGCATTTCATCATCACTATCATCCCAGTATGGATCACCAGCCTCTGATAAGTCTGTACCATTTTCTTCATAATCTGGAAAGAAGTCCTCCCTTTCAAGTAACTGTTGATACTTCTCTCAGTAATCTGGATCAGCTGCAGTAAAAGGAACACCATCAGATGTATAAAATGTTGGTACATTCATAACATAGTTAAGATCATTTTCAGGTGTTGCTTCTCTGTACATTGAGGTTGCATGAACTCTACCCTAACTACTTCACAACATGGCAGCTGGCTTCCACCAGAGTCTATGACTCACAAGAGAACATGAGAAAACACCCAAGATGGAAACAATTATCTTTTTGTAGCCTAACCTCAGAAGGAACATCATGTCACTTCTGCATATTCGATTCATTAGTAACATGTCGGTAATTCCAGTCCACACTCAGATGGAAGAGATTATACCATGTCGTGAATACCAGGAGATGGGGATCATTGAGGGCCACCTTTGAGGCTGCCTACCACACAGATAGAACAGTAGGATTTTCTGATAGGTAGGACCTGGGTTATGAGGAAAAAAAGAGCCAGGGATGACACCAAGGTTTGGGGCCTGCTCTGTTGGAAGATTGTTGTCCCACCAGCCAAACTGGAGAAATCTGAGCATGAAACAGTTTCACAGGAAAAGATGGAAAGTTTAGTTTTGATATATTGAGCCTGCAATATCTATTAAATATCCAGATGCAGATGTTAAGTAAAATATATGTGTCTGGGGTTCAGGAGAGAGGTCTGAGCTGGAGATATGGGTATCATGAGCTTATTATTGGTGGTCTTTGATGGTATGAGATCACTAAGGAAGAAGATGACAATCAAACTTAAAAATTATAGAGGCACCTGGGTGGCTCAGTCGGCTAAGCCTCTGACTCTTGATTTCGACTCAGGTCATGATTTCATAATCATGGGATTGAGTCCCACATTGGGCTCCATGCTCAGATTGGAGTCTGCGTGAGATTCTTTCTCCGCCCTCTGTCCCTCCCCCAATTCGTGTGTGCACACTCTCTCTATCTCTCTCAAAATAAGTAAATAAAATCTTTTAAAAAATTATCATGCTGCTCTTTTGGTCACATATGTTATGCATATAATCTTTTCAAGAACATAGAATTATTGTTCATATGGCTCCACATTGAGACAATAGGAATTTTCAAAATAAAATTCAAAGATGGTTCAAGTCAATTAAAAAAATTATTATGTTGTTTGGTAAACCTTGAATAACTTTTCCCTTTATTTTTTCACAGACATGTTATTTTAAATTAAAGTAAATGAGCAGTTCCAAAACCAAACAGCTTGGCTTCAGTTTCTGGTTCTACCATTTACCAGCTGAATACCCTGGAAAATGATTTAACCTGACTCTGCCTCATGTTCCTTGTCTGCAAAATGGGAAGAGTAATAATGCCTACTCATAGAGGGGATTTTGACAATAAATTAGTTAATTTATGTCAAGGACTTGGAACAGTGCCCACTACATAGTAAACCTTATGTGATTTTAGCTATTATTATTCTTTAAACTTTTCTTGATTTCCTTAACCAACCTTTAAGCTTCCTTCAAGCTTTTGGTCAAAATTCCTTCACTTGTTTCAAAACATCTAACTCTAAGCATATCATAATTTTATAGCTTCTGCGGAACAGCACAAAGCAGGTAACATTCCTCTGGAAAGTCTTCATCCAAATTTTCTTTCTTCAAGGCCAATATTCTCATATTCTTCAGCTCTTTATTCTGCAGAGAAATTTAGGGACAATCTTTTGTTAATAAATATGCCCTAGGGACCTTGTCTTCCATTCCTTCCTTTTATGTTTCACGCTGGGTGTTTTCATGCCCACATACACGTCTTCTGTCTGAGTCAAAAGAGGTGATGGTCACCTGAAATCTTCTGTCCTTCCCACCTTCTTGGCCCCCTTCCCACCTGCACTCACACTTTACAGCCCCAGACCTGCCAGGGCTCAGAGATTCTCTGAGTCCCCTGATGAAGCACACGACCAATGTTGAAAAGAGAAAGGTGGCAAAGAGCAATGGAAGTGACTCAAAAAGAAGTTACATTACACAACGCCATTTAGCAGGTCAAAAAAGTCTATTGCACATCCTCTAGTTCAGAAAGCTGCTTTCAAAGACTAATCTTTATTCTCACCAGCCTGATTTTCTGTGATCTTCCTTTAACAAACACGTAACAAAGGGACCTGTAGAAGAAACAACTGAAGCTGTGCCCAGTCCCAGACTAAAACAAACAGTTCAGAGATTCCAGGCAGGTGAACTTTGTTTTTGATGTTTTATTCTCTGAAATGCCTGTTCTGTCAGCCCATAATGGCCCCGCCCCTGGCATGGGGAAGCACATTGCCTCCACAGAGCAGAGTCCCAAGTGGTTATTTAAGACAACCTAGAGACAGTGATGATTTTATACAATGCCCTTGTTCAATGACAAAATAAAATTAAAATGAATTATGGAATTAAATGTTTAAAAATGAGACAGTAACAATTAGGAAAAAAACTGAGAAAAATCAACCAAATCATAAATGAGCAGATGGATAGATTTGATCTATACAACTTAAGAAAAAACAAAAAGTAAGTGATATTGATCAGAAAAGAGATGGTTACACCAGTGTAAGAAGCAGAGCACTAATATACTTGCTACTAAAGGAGCTTTCGTATTTGAATAATAAAAAATGACAAACACTAAGAAGTAAAGGAAAAGCTGGCAATTCGCAAAAGAAAATTTCAAGTAACTAATAAACCTTTGAAAAGCATTAAACTTCACTCACAATTAAAGAGTGTAAATTACTTTAATAGATACATTATAACTCGTAAATTTGGTGGTAATTGCTTTTCTAAGATAATTCCTATTGTTGGCAGGGTGTGAGGGGAAAGGAGCACTCTAATTCTCCATTGGGGAGTGAAAATTAGAGTAATGTTCTTGGAAAGCAATTTGGCAAAACGTAACCACATTGTCTCAGATGTCTCAAAAATGTTCTTTCATTTTGATTTGCATTTATTCATTTATCATGAGGGAATCAGAGATGTGCTAAAAAAATAAGTATAAGGAATTTCATCAGTTTTATTTGTCATAGTCAGAAGTTGGAAACCACCAAATAAATTTATGAGAAGAGAGGAAATTAAAATACATTATGTCTTTCATATGCTGGGATACAAGGGGGATATTATCAATCATGTTTTCCTACCCTGTGTCAACAGGGAAATGGTATTTTGACACTCAAAAAATAAAAATACAATACCTCTAGAGTGGATATGCTGGCTAATTGAACATAATAATAATTTTAAAAGATTTAAAAAAAGAAACTTCAAGCTATTTTAACTTGATAAATTAAAATTATCCAACTCTCCCCTTCTGCTTTGTTTCTAGACTTACAAAATCTGAGTCAAATCTGTTGGGTGTTTATTTAAATTTCTTTTTGTCACTTGCTTCTAGGGAAAAAAACACTTTCAATTTGGCACATGGGACTAGTATTGGGCCCATTTGATATATACATTTTGATGAAAGTTATTAAGTTGACAATTTTTATAAAAGAAAATTAAGTTTTCCCAAAATTTATTCATTGATATGAGGAAATACCTAATTTCCTCATACTAATACGGCAAGAAAAAGCAAGATTAAAAATCTATATTTATAGTACAATCTCAATTGTGTTAAGTACTTATTCGGCAATCATTGAACATTCAAGAAATGCTTATTGTGCTCCCATTATATGCCAGGCAACACATAGTGAAAGAGGATGTGCAGAATTGGGGAGGAGATGGAACGCAGACTGAAATAATGAGCTTACAATTTATAGAAAAAGAAACTCCATTAATAAACAAATGTGTAAAATAAAAGTCTGTCAAATTTTGGTAAGAGCTACAGGACAAAATAAATCAGGGAAGAAAAATGGGGCATATCATATGTGGTAGAAGGAATGTAACTGAATTTTAAATGGTTAATCAGAAAATGCTTACATGGCATTTGATCAAAGACCTAATGGTCATATGATTGTGAGAGAAGGAGCCCTGTCTGGGAGAAAGCATTGCAGGCAGATGGGACAACATGCACAAATACCTTCGGTGAGAGTTTTCTGATATGTTCCATAAATAGCATGAAAGCCACTGTGGCTAGAGCTGAATGAACGAGGAAAAAGGAGTGTGTGCAGATCCTCTAGAGCCCCAGAGCACTTGGAAAGGAATCTTCCTTTTACTCTGGATGAGATGAGGAGCGCTTAAAAGAGCCTAAGCTGAGCCAAGGCACTAAATTAGTGAGCTTGCATTTAAAGAGATCCCTCTGGCTTCTGGCTTGAATACAAATACGAGAGGCAAATTTGGATGTACAACAACAAGTGGTAACTCCACCTCTCAAGGAGAAGCAGGTTTGGAAGGGAGTTTATTTAGAGCATGTTAACATTCAAATTTTGGCATGATTATTAGCTTTCTGGGTGGATGTATTGAGTAGGCAATTGAATATACAGTATGCAGTTAGACTTCCAGGACAAGGTGTGAGCTGCAGATGTATTAATATTAACATCTAAATGGCATTTATGGCCATTAGCCTGGATGCATTCATTGAAGAATGAGTGGAAAAGAAGGGAGCCCAAGACTGAGCTTTTGGACAATCTTAATGTTTAGAGGTCAGGTTGATGAGGAGGAGGTAAAGAGGCAGGAGCTGTAAGGGAAGCCAAAGGAAAACCAGAGTGTGTGATGTCCTGGAAGGCAGGAGAAAAGAGTGTTTGAAGAGAAGAAAGAGTTCAGCTCTGTTGAGTAAGATGAGGTCAAAGAGTGACCATTAGTTTTAACAGTCAGTATTTTTTCATGAACACGTCTGTGTAAGTATGTAGGGCTGGGTGTGTGAGTATTTGGATGGGGGTGTCATGAGTATATAAGGCAAAATCTTAACAGTGGTTGGATGTGCATTATTTGTACAGTAAGGAAAAATATATTTTAAGTAAACTATAACAATCAATATAATTCATGAACAGATGTATTATAAGTTGTTTTCAAAAGCTAAATAGATTTGATAATTAATGTCAGATTACTGATTTTCCATTCTTTCCAACCACACATCTTGATACCATTTTTCTTATTAAAATAAAAAAGCTTAGTGGAAAGCGTAGAGCTTCTAGTAGTCTGAAGAAATATGAGTTCCTTTTCTCCATCCCTCCTTCATAAAATAGCCCCACAAGTTAACATAGGATTTATCTCACATAATTTCTCTGTCCCAGGGGCACCTGGGTGGCTCAGTCAGTTAAGCACAATTTCTGTGTCTGTTTCATCTATAAAATAGGATTGTTGAATGGATTAAATGTGTTACAATGTATACAGCTTTTAGAACAGTGCCTGGAACCCCATATGAATGGCAAAGACCTCACCAACACTATTCTTTGTTTAAAAGTTGTAAACAGTAAAACTTTGAAAGAGAAGCTACTGAAGTAAAGTGTCAAGACCACAGATTTTAAAGCTGAGCATACCCGAGTATGAATCCCAGTTCCGTCACTTGCCGGTACCAAGGCCTGGAGCACATCCCATAACCTCTTGCTCAATTTCTCTATCTGTAAAACGACTTTAAACTATCCGTTTGACTGGTATGTTGGGATCTTTAGAGTATGCAGTACATCTATGTTTTGGGTGTTTGGGGTCTATAATGTTCCCTTGTCTTTATTTATAAGAATTTATATTTGAAAATTTTGGGCTGTTATATGTGCATCTCAGTTACAGCTTTTTTTTTTCCCTTAGGGCAACTCTATAAGAAATGTAGTATTTCTATCTCCTGTATTATTCAAAGTTCTCCAGAAAAACAGAACTGATAAGATGTATATACACACACACACAAAGGGAGGGAGGAAGGGAGGGAGGGAGAGAGAAGGAGAGAGTGACGGACAGAATGAGAGAGAGAGAGAGAGAGATTTTATTTTAAGGAACTGGCTCACATAATTGTGGAGGCTGACAAGTCCAAAATCTGCAGGGAAGGGTGGCAGGCTGTAGACACAGGAAAGAGGTGATGTTGCAGTTCAAATCTGAAGGCTGTCTGCTGGCAGAATTCCCTCTTGCTGGGGGAGGTCCGTCTTTCATTCTATTTAGGCCTTCAGCTGATTGGATGAGGTTCACCCACTAATTATGGAGGACAGTCCGCTGTACTCAAAGTCCACCAATTTAAATGTTAATCTCTTTCAAAAGACAACATCACAGAAACATCCAGAGTAATGTTTGACCACATATCTTGGTACCATGACCCAGCCAAGTTGACACATAAAGTTAACCATCACATCTCTTTTATAGGAAAGCGGTATGCTCACCAAATCATAATGGCCTCGAGCCCAAACCCAGGGATTCTGCCCAGACCCATTCCTTGTAATCAGCCACCAAGACCCATACGTGGTTCTCTTAAATGCATCTCAAATCTATCCCTAATCTCCACCTCCATTATCATTGTCATGGTTAAACCTGTCGTCATCTTTCATCTTTACTAACGCAATCGTGTCGGCTTTTTAAACTGCAGAGCTTTCTAGTTACACTCAAGACTGTATTCCAGAAGTCAAATTGAGGGACAGAGACCATGTTTCATTAAAATCGCCCTCACTCTTTTCCCAACTCTTTCATCTTCCTCCTGCCATCTTTCTTTCCCTGTCTCAGTTCCCTTATTTTGATCAAGTTCGTGAGCTTTGATTATCCCTTCACTCAGCTCCACAGAGGAAAAAGCTCTGCTTGGCTTTCTGTTGCAACTCTACAAGCATGATACAGTATTTCTAAATGATAAGGTAATTCCTATTGACCTAATTGACATACAATATAGTGTTTCAGGTGTAAGACATAGTGATTCAATATTTGTATACATTACAAAATGATCACCATGATAAGTCTGGTTACCATCCTCACCATGCAAGGTTTTTATAATATTATTGACTATATTCTTTGTTCTGTACACTACATCCCCATGACGTATGTATTTCACAGTTGGAAGATTGTATCTCTTAACCCCTTTGCCTGTTTAGCCCATCCCCCATCCCCGTCCCCTCTGACAACCATTAGATTGTTCTCTGTATCTACAAATCTATTTCTGTTTTTTTCCCTTGTTCGTTTGCTTTGCTTTTTAGATTCCACATGTAAGTGAAATCATACAATATTTGATGAAATAATTTTACCTTTTAGAGCCACGTGTGAGACCAACTGGTTAAAAATAAAAGCTGTCTTTTGTCACATAACTAGCTGCTGTGTAAACGTGATCTCTTTACTGAGACTCTTAAGTTCCAGTAGGTCAAGGGCTACCAGATACTTCGCTCAGCACTTAGCTCTGGGTCAGGCATTTAAGAGCTGCTAATAACAATTTTGTCTAATTGGAGGAATAGAGGGAAACAGAACAGTAGGAGATAATTCAGGGATTTTGATGCCAGATACATTCGCGCATGCATACACACACACACACACACACACTCACACACATATTGACACACACACACAAACACCTCTTTGCTAATTCAGATTCTATTACTTAACTATTGGCTCTTGGGCAAGTAATTCACTGATCTTAGCCTCATCTACAAAATGAGAAATCGTAATGATCAGAATACCTAACTGACAGGATAGGGAAGGACTTAAACTTCAGAGAGAGCTGTTCACATGGATAGTTAACAATGGGAACTCTGCCTGCCCACTGTTGCGTTTGAAGAAAATAAGCAACATAATGCATTTGGACCATGATTGTCTACAGTAGTCTCTGAATATATGTTAGTTCCTTTCCTGCCTCCCTCCTTCAACAAATAGTGTCACTTGGACATAAATGACAACACAGGTTAATATCTACGGTTTTAGTCAACATACAAAAAATGTGAAATTTGAAATCCCAAACTGCATTTTTAAAATGGATAAAATATGTCAAGTATATTTTATTTTATTTTTTATTTTTATTATGTTCAGTTAGACAACATATAGTACATCATTAGTTTTGGGGGAAAAAAAGAAGGATAAAATACATTGTGCATGAATCTTTCCAAAAGGCCTGGAATTTTTTACATTGACAGTTACAATATCCTCATTAAAGAAAAAACAGAAAGTTAATTACACAAGCAGATGAGAACCAGCTTACTGAACACCAATACTGTTTTGTATCATATTTCACTACACTGCACTGATATTTATTTTTAAATAGACATAAAATAGAGAAAGGCTAGAAATGAGGAATATGTTTTCAATTGTGTATGGGCCCATACTGCATTAGTTATATCTCTTTTTGGAGTCTGCAGCCCCTCCAGAGCTCCTGCAGGATACTGTCCCCCCTTTTTTTTATTATGTTACATTAATCACCATACATTACATCATTAGTTTTGATGTAGTGCTCCATGATTCATTGTTTGCACGTAACACCCCATGCTCCATTCAATACATGCCCTCTTTAATACCCATCACCAGGCTAACCCATCCCCCCACCCCCTCCCCTCTAGAACCCTCAGTTTGTTTCTCAGAGTCCATAGGCTCTCATGATTCGTCTCCCCCTCCGATTTCCCCCCCTTCATTTTTCCCTTCCTACTATCTTCTTCTTCTTCTTCTTTTTTTTTTAACATATAATGTATTATTTGTTTCAGAGGTACAGGTCTGTGATTCAACAGTCTTACACAATTCACAGCGCTCACCATAGCACATACCCTCCCCAATGTCTATCACCCAGTCACCCATCCCTCCCATCCCCCACCACTCCAGCAACCCTCAGTTTGTTTCCTGAGATTAAGAATTGCTCATATCAGTGAGGTCATGTGATACATATCTTTCTCTGATTGACTTATTTCGTTCAGCATAATACCCTCCAGTTCCATCCACATTGTTGCAAATGGCAAGATCTCATTCCTTTTGATGGCTGCATAATACTCCATTGTATATATATACCACTTCTTCTTTATCCATTCCTCTGTCGATGGACATCTTGGCTCTTTCCACAGTTTGGCTATTGTGGACATTGCTGCTATAAACATCGGGCTGCACGTACCCCTTCGGATTTCTACATTTGTATCTTTGGGGTAAATACCCAGTAGCGCAATTGCTGGGTTGTATGGTAGCTCTATTTTCAACTTTTTGAGGAACCTCCATACTGTTTTCCAGAGTGGCTGCTTTTTGCTTCTCAAGGCGGCGAGCCCAGGCAGCTTTGAAGAATCCCCACACAGGGAAGTATTAATCACCATTACGGTGCCTGATCCACCTTACAACAAGCAGTCTGCTCCCAGCCTTGTGGCAGTGTGAAGGTTCTGGAACAAAATCAGACATTGCTATATTAAACATGACCCCAACAAATATCAAGCAGTATACAGCTCTGTAAAGTTTAAAATGCCTGAAATACTTGCTGACTCGATACTAATCACTATTTTACGCTGGTCTTTTGAATTGCTATATTCTGATTTCCCATTCAACCACTGTTTCTAATCTAATAACTGTTTTAATTTACCAAAGAAAGAATAAAAGAAAAGGTGTTCAAGTGGAAAATAGGATGGACGAAGTGAAGTAGAGATGATACAGAAGTGGGAAACTGAGGTCAGGACAGAACCAACTTTTTCTGAAAACTGCCTGGCCAATGAATCCCCACAGTCAATTAATTTGGTTATAGTCCAATGCTTTACAGACAGAACCCTTCAATCAATACATAGGTCTTTTTAAATTATGTGTTCGAAACTCAGTATCAGGAAAGAAGCAAGATAGCTGACGGGGCGGGGGGTGGAGGGCCTTTTGCTAGCCGTGAGTGAGTATGCCGGCCATGCTATCTTAAAACGTGTTACAATAAAAAGTTTCCACATCATGCATTTTAATGTGATAAAAATCTGTGATTCAAATAGAAAATTTTCTGTATTTGAAGGGCCTGAAAAGTTAGGTGTGCCATTGATATTTCTGATTCTCCGTAATACTCCTTTATCACTGCTACTAAACCTGACAACTCCAAGTGTGAAATTTGCCCCAACAAAGGGGGAAAATTAACCAAATCCTATATAACAGGTCAGTAAGATCCATGAAAACCTTCTGGTTTCAGACTTATAGTCAATGTCTAACTATTTCAACCAAAAAAGACGTGTGGGTCCACTATTTGAAGACAAACTTTTTTCTTTAATTTTTTAGGCTCTAATATGATTTAGACTGGCTCTTTCATCAGGCAGAATTCAGAAAAACTCGTATGGACATTGTTCTTTATGAAGGTAGTGAGAAAAGCAACATCAGTCTGTGTGTGTGTGAGTGTGAGTGTGTGTGTGTGTGTGTGTGTGTGTGTCCGTGTGCGCACATGTGGGCACCTGGGTAGAAAAGTCAATGTTACTATGTTTCAATGATCTCTATCATGTTTCTGGTAGAATGAGAAAGGCCAGAATGAAAGCTGCAGATGTTGTAATGACAGAGATACTAACCCAAGGTTGAAAGGAGATAAGGTCTGTGAAAGCATTTTGAGACATACGAGGTACTATTGTTATTACTTCTGTTGTTTATAAATAACCAGAAGAAAGCAAACATATGGCTTTTGTATTCAGTGAATAGTTGGTTAGGCACATATTTTTCTAACATTTCAGTTACATAGTTAATTTCATTATAAAAAGACACTTTTAATTAATGGTTCTGTTTAAATACTAGGGCTTAATTTATTTGGTACTTTTTATATGGCAGAGATAACTAAGTGGTCCTGTCTGTGTCAATTAAAACCATTTGCAGAGCTAGATCAGGCTCTTTTGCTGGTGTTAGGTCTTGAACACCTGAGGCTGTAGAAAAAAATATATGATGAACTCCCTATGACCTTGTGTATTACTCTAAACGCACTAAGTATACTATGTTACTTCATAAAGTAATTGTTTAATGACAAACTGAGGTAATAAGTCCCACATAAATTCTTGTACTTAGTACTTTATCCATAGATTGGCATTCAGATGCTATGAACGGTACCAACAGAGAGATCATTTGGAAGTTAAGAAATACGCTAGGCCAGTGGCTCACAGCTGGGGTGATTTTGCTCCCACTCCCACCCCCCACCCCACCCCTCACTTATGGAACATTGACCATCTTAGGAAATACTTTGATTGTCACAACTCCCTGGCGCAGGTGATGTCCTACACACATCCTGTACAGGACAGCCCACACAATACAGCAGTTCACACTAGCGAGTCCAAAATGTCAATAGTGCCTAGACTGAGAAGCTCTGCTCTAGGCCAATGCTATTACAAATGTGGTTCATGGACTAGCTGCCAATTTCTCAAAATCAGATCCATGACAAGATAAGGAACTTGCACCAGAATGTAAATCAACTATGTCATGGAGCAGTTCAGCTGATATTTTTTACACTAAGATTTTCTCGATGAAGGCAACAATCGATGTATTGATTTACATTCTGAGATAAGGTCCTTATCCTCTGGAGGGCTGGCATTTTGAGTAGCATTGCTTCAGGCCAAAAGTTCGCCATAGTTACTTTGGATAGGTTTTGCTCATTCCCATAAGATGGCCCATGAGTTTTCAGGAATTAATAGCTACCTGAATCCATAGCAATATGACTTTCCATGACCCCAGGGAGGTGCTTCCCCAACCTGAATTTTTTTTCTGTACCACAACTAGAAACAAAGATTTCAGAGAGTTTTAGACTTACCAAACCAGAAGTTAGGTTTTGTCATGGCTATTGCTATTTCAAATAATACTTGATTTGTACTTTTGAAATGCTTGCCATGGTTTTTGCATTTTGCAAGTGCATACATTAAAGTCAGTCTCACTATGGAAAATGCAATTTAAGAAAATTTAATTTATTATCTTGCATAATTGTTTTCTAAATTTTTTGAATTGAATTAATGTTTCGAATTGATCTCATTTTTCATATGCTATGTGTTTTTCATATATTAAAAGGTGCCTAATGAGTATCTGCTGACATAACAGATTACAAAATCATGATTTTAAGTAGACACCAAATGCAAAATTTTGCAGATGGCTCTATATGTTATTAATTTTAATAACTAAATCCCTGGGCCTCAGCACAAATGATATCCTGCAAGTATTAAACATTAATGACCCATTATGTGAAAATATAGTCCTAATCTATAAGAAATTCAACATTATTTGTCAGTAGCCAAAATAAAGCCTTATCCAAAACACTTTATAATTTTAAACCGCCTTCTGAAATTGTCCAATAACACCAACATCAGGTTTATGCCAAAAAGGCACCATGCTAGAAAGAACTTGCCACTTAAATATTCTAGTAAATCATGTCACCATGAGGAAAGCTCTATTTACTACACCTGACTCAAATTTGATCCTCATTAAATTAGACCAAAGGTCACTTCCTAAACAATGAACATCAGGTGTCGTTCAATGTGCCAAAGCCAATACACATGAGCTAAACATATGTTGGTCAAAATGAATACTAGAAAGTTGTAGAGAATTAATAAAGATGCCAGGCAAGCACCAGTTGATGGGCTCTTAGGAGGAAAAAAAAAAGAATGCTTATTGCAATGTTTATATGCCTTGAAAAATCCCAGTTGAATGAAATACGATATGCCAGATTACTACTACAATAATTCCCACCACTGCTGCATACATACAAGGGACACAACACGCAGATCCTGGAATCCAATATATGAAGCCTTAGAAAATAAAAGGTCTCTCGGCCCTGAATAGAACTGATGCTGTAAAGCTATTTATTGCCTAAATGATATCCTGCTGACTTGAAAAATTAATACATTTTCCAAAAAGTCTTAATGGATCACAAGGAATATACCTAAAAGGATAAAAGCCCTAGGGGACTTTAAAGGACAAATAAATCACAGTAAAGTCTCCTGTAGAGACTAGGTGTGTATGTCTCTGTGTACACACACATGTTCCTCATTTTTTGTTCCAACAATTGATTTACCAGTTCATAAGAAGAAGTGAATGTCATCAGTTACTCAGTTGGGAAATCTTTTAAACATACACAACCACAGTTTCAAGATTACAAATATAAGTAACATTGCTGGAGTGTCCTATTAAGAATGTTTACAGCCACTGAAAATTAACTAGGTGGAAAAATGACTTGTTTTATATACATCTATTCGAATTTTGGTTAGAGAGAAAGATGATAACCTATTAGCAACTGAATAACTGCAGCTCAATTGTGCAGATACTTAGAGAATCTACTTCATCATGATAAGTCATGGCTTCAAAAAAGGTGAAGTTTTGTAGGTTGTAATTTTTTTTGCTAAATACACATTTATTAGTTTACGCATTTTTATACCATAATTATGAAAAGAAACAAACATACAAAAACAAATAATCCTTAACTATTAAAACACTTATCTGTAAATGTGGAAAAACAGTCACGTATCAAAGGATTCCCACATGTGTTTTTGAAGTCGACATGCCAGGTGTACCCTGAGTAATATGTAATGATGTATCAGGATCAAGCATGTAGGAATCAGATGATCGTTTTGAGGAACATCATGGTTTCAATGGTGCTATAGATTCTAAGTTTTAGAAATAACAGAATCTTCTTTAAAAAATGAATTTCTACACAATTAAGACCAGCATATATGCCAAGTGTTTCAAAAATAACAACTCAATGAAAACACTCTTCAATTTGTATGAGGTAAGTTTATAACATCATAATGGACAAATGGCCAGAGTTCTCCCCTTTGAAAAGCATCAAAAGGAGTTACCCTTACGGGCTGGTTTTCATGTAATTGCATAATAATATATACATTTAAATTATACTTGAGCATAGTGTAGAAGAGAAACTAGTAATTAAATTAACCTTCTCTGCTTTCATAAAAAGGAGACATACTCAAAATGAATCAGATCTGTCTGCACGCCTGAAACTCAGACCCAAGCATGAATTTTCAAAGTACAGGTATAGCAGAAAAACATTTTCAAGTCAGAAAAGCCTGAGTTTCAATCTGTGCTCTGCTATTTATTTATTTGGGTGACCTAGAAGCAGTTACAGTATTTATTTGACCCTCAGTGTTCTCATTTGTAAAATGGAGAAAATGACACTTTCATAAGTGGAAAGTAATTGAAACAATGTATTTAAGGCACTAGCCCAATATCAGGCACATATTAAAAACAAACAGGGGTGCATGGGTCACGCAGTCGGTTGAGCATTCGACTCTTGGTTTCCCTTCAGGCCCTGATCTCAGGGTCGTGATCTCAGGGTCATGGGATCGAGCCCCAAATCTGGCTCCATGCTCAGCGTGGGGTCCGCTTTGGATTCTCTCACCCTTCCTCTGCCCCTCCTGCTCATGCTCGCACTCTCTCTCTCTCTAAAATAAATAAATAAATCTTAAAAAAACAAACAACAAAAAAAAACACAACCCTGCCTTCTCTCCTTTCTATAAGCTATAAAGCTACTAGAACAAGTTGATATGAAGATTTCACAACTTCTAAATGCAGGTAGACAATTGAAATACCATACTTGACTCAGGAAGGGGGTGGGGATGAGAGCAGTTTGCCAAATCTATAGATCAAGATGTATTTCTATGTAATTTATGATTATTACATATAAACAGAACTTGTCAAGAGGTTTTTTCAACTGGAACACCAGAATAATACTGAAAGTGAAATTTTTTTTGCCAAATTAATATAAATGAAAATACAAATAGCTGACCACATTCATTTTTTATGAAGCTGGTTGAAGATATAGACAATCATGTAGGATCTGAATGGCCTGATTTAATGTGTGCCTCTTTACTGGCAAAGAACCAAAAGAGGATTTGATCTTTCACTGCTAGCCAGTCTCAATTAGAATATTACCTCCACTTACTCTACCTTTAGAAGCTCTCACTTCTAAAGTAGTTATGTGTTTGCTCCTTTTTTATCCTTTTTAATTTTTATTTTAATTCTAAGATAAAATTGTCTAGTGTCCTACGCTCTAAATGTCACATGTCACCATAGAAATGTCTCTATGTTCAGGCACCATAAAAATGCATCCAGTAGTAGAAGTTAATAAAAAGGATGGTAAGGTAGTTTGAAAAATGGAAGGATATTTTTAAACAGCTTTATGAATTCAAAATGCTATGGTATAAATGTCACTTATTAGTCCATAATACCATTTAAAAAGATTCTGAACCAAGATAGTCATGGATTTTATTTTCAGCATCTCTCTTTAACATCTGCTCCAAGATGATAACCCTTGGAAACCACAAGCTTGGAAGAAAGGGCAAAGGTCCAAAGAAGGGGGGGGGGGCGGTGACACAAGAGGAAAAGAATATCTACAAAGGTATTAGTAGCTTTGGAAGCAACTTCTTTGCGTGAAAAGCAGGAAATCAGAAACAATCTTTCTCAAGTATTAAAATTAGATTTTCTGCAGAAATAAAAAACCTTAATACGAAAAGGAGGTGTTTTTCAAGTTTCAAAAAACATATGGAAAACCATCAGGTGATTTCAATCTTCAGCTTTCCTCCACATCGTCCTTAGAGATAGACCATAACCAGGTGTCAATAGAGTTGGTAACAGCCAATGTCACAATTTTTGTGTCTATGTGACCTAGCATGACAGAATCATTAAGGCTTTACAATTCTAGGACACATTTAACAGTGGGTTGTACTGCATTCTTTGTCAGCTCAAATGAATGCTGTGAGTAGATAAACACACTAAATGACCGTCATTAGATTCATCCAAATCAATACTTTATTTGGTCTTTTAGATGCAGGTGCACCAAACAGCATTCACTCTGCTTCTCGTTCTCCCTAATCAGGCACTGCATATGCAATACAGATATAGCGGTGGGGATAATGAAGTTGTATTAAGCATTATTCCAAGACCGTACTGCCAGCATCATTAGGGCCTTGCTAAATAGGAGAATTTTGTTGCTTAGTAACACAAATATTGCAATGGAGGTGGTAGAAGGCTATTTTTCTTTTTCTGAAATCATGACTCCCTAATTCACTTTCAGTCCTACAAGAACAGATTCTGATTAATGATGTGGCTCCCTTCTGACAATGTGGTCAGCCTACCTTTTGTATACCCACCAAGGTGCAAATCAAATCTCATTTGTGTTAGAAGACTTTGTCTTAAATAGATCCAACTTTCTTATGTTTTCATCAGCCTCCCCACTAAAATTGAAAGCAGCATTATTACAATATCATAATCCAGGTTTAATTGTATAGAACTCCCCTCCAAAAAAGGGGGGGGCTGCATTTCTGAAATGAAACTCGCATATGCCAGAAATAAAAAGTTCTCATAGGTACATATAAGTAATAAATAGCAATGGCAGGGTGATACCTCTTCCCAGAATAAGCATTTCCAAAGCATTTATAAAGTTGGACAAAACTTTAGGATGATCTTAAGTTTTAAAAGCAACCACTCAAATATGTCCCTTGACACCACTGAGATGTATCAGTATAAAAATCATCTCTCCACTTTCATAAAACAATGTGAGTGGCTCTCCTTTCTCTCTCCCTATCTCCACTCCACTCCTGTCTTATTATCATTCATTCTCTCTCGTGCACTCTCTTTTCTCTCTCTCTGTAACATCTTGATGTAAAAATACATGTGTGAATATAGACAGGAAGATTTTTTAAAAAGATATAAGATCAGAAACCATATAGAAAACAGAAAAAAAAATATTTTTACCTATAGCATAATTGCAGTTGAACTCTAAAATTGGCTCTGGCTTTCTGGTTGGCCACGGCAAAAAGAAAACATCATTGTGCTTTGAATAAATCTCATGCTAATTTTAGTGAAAACATACGTTTTCCAGAGCTCAAAGTCAGGAGGAATTTAACAAACATGTTAGAGAGTTGGCACATGCATTATTTTTTATTGCTGCCATAACAACTTCCATAAACTTTGTAGCTTAAAACAGCACAAATTCATCATCTTTCTGTTCCAGAGGTTAGAAGTTTGACATGGGTCTCACTGGACTAAAATCAGAGCATCAGCAGGAATAGGTGCTTTTTGGAGACTCTAGAGGAGTCCTTCTCCTTGGCTTTACAACTTCTAAAGGCTGTCAAAACTCTTTGACTCATATATCTCTTCCCCCATCTTCAAAGCCAACAAAGTTGTATCTTTCTGACCATTCTTCCATAGTCATATTTCCCTCTCTCCACAGCCAGGAAAGATTTATTCTCTTTTAAAGACCACATGATTAGATTAAGCCCATCAAATAATCCAGGATAATCTCCCCTTCTCCATGTCCTTAATTTAATCATGTAGACCAACATATTCACAGTGGCTGGGAATCAGAAAGTGGACATCTTGGGCAGCCATTATTCTGTTGATCACAGTATGGCATAATTTTTAAAAAGCAGAGGACCTCAAATCTCAGACCTGGATTTGTGTACTGCCTCCATCAGTCACAAGCTATGTGGCCTTGGGGAAACTATTTAACCTTGTGAGCCTCAGGTTTTCTCATCAAATAATAAGAAATTTATAATATTGAACCTAAGATGTTGTTGTGTGAAATGGTTATGTCAAACACTTAGCACAGAGCTCAATAAATCATGGGTATCATTGTTTTTGTTGATCTTTATCAATTCTTGATAAAAGCTAATAGGACCTAAGCTTATGTAGTTCTAGCACACTTTTTTCCTAATTATTTATTTAACCTGACATCCAGAAAGAACTTTTAGAGTGCCTTGAAGAACAGATGGTTAATATGTGGCATAGACTCCTCCTCTTAAATATGCCATTGTCTCAACCACATTTTTGGCAGGTTCTGTGTAACAATCAATTAAGTTTCACCTCCTTGGTACATAGCCAATGTGTGGGTATTATGTATTATTGATAATAGAAAAATCCATTCACTTTATATGTCAAAGAGTGAAGTGGCAAGTTTAATATTCTTTTTGTGAAAAATAAGCAGCCTGACATAAATTTTCTTCCAGAAAGATATTCATATTCCGTGAACCACAAAAGTACCTGTGAACAAGATCAGGCATTCTCTCAACAAAGCTCTGGGTCTGGCCAAATGCCAGAAAAAACAACCATTTTAAACACTGGAGAGATAGATTGGACCTGGTTAGAGTCATACGTCATCATGTGTGAGCAATCTGCTATTACCCTCCTGCTATAGGAGGGTATATGGCATCCAGCACACTATTGCTCAAATCAAATTCACAGTATAAAATCAATCACTTCTAATGCTATTTGGAAATAACTCTTGATTTGAATGATTTTTCTCAATTTCTCCCACCCACATTATCACTCCTTTATTTCAAGCCATCATTCTCTATTACTCAAGGTATCAATTAAATTTCATTCAAAGTAAAGCAAGAGAAAATCCAACCAACAGTGGTTTCAACAAGATAGGGTTTGTTTTCTTCCTGTAACATAAAATCTGGTGGTGAGAAAGTTTAGGACTAATGAGCAATCAGGGATTATCAAAGACCCCAAGTCATTCAACTTTCCTCTCCCTCATCCTTACCAGGTGGCTTTCCTCTTTATATTACAAGATGGTAGCCACATCTACAGGCATTCCAATCACAATTCAGGCAGGAAGAAGGGGAAGGGCAAAGGGCCAAGGGCAAGAGGCTGAAGATACATGTCAGTTATCAGGGTACCCTTCAAACAATGTTCCCAGAACCCTGATTTAATGACTTTCATTTATATATGTGGTCAAAACCATGTCCATGGCAGCTTGGGAAGGAAAATATTAATAAGTGAGCACCTTGCTTTCTTGACAAAATCAGGATTCTGTTACTGCCACACCTGGTCTAGCACTGTACTGTAGATTCCTAATCCACTAACCTGATACCAATGACCTATGAACTGTGCTTATCCCTTCCCACTGGCATTAAATTGATCTGTCTAAGAAACAAAACCATGCTTAAAGTGGACTTTGGCTCTTCTTTGCCCAATGTGTATGTCCCAACATCATTAATATACCATATTGAGACCCATCATAATTTCATTCTAATTTATTTCCACAGATTTATCTCCTCCCTTTTGACCTCATTCCTCTTATATTTCAACCACATAAACTTATCATTGTCCTAATGCAATATGCTTCCCTGCTTCTGTATTTTGCCTCTATCTAGAATCCCCTTCCCCTTCTGTTTTTTTTTTTCAGACAACATCCCATTGTTATTTAAGACCAATCATGAATGACACCACTTTTGTGAAGCTTTTCCCAATTATTCACCACCCTGTTTTGGGGGCTCTCTCTATGGTAGCCTTTGCACAATTAATTGTATTGTACTTTTTCTGTTTCCAAGTGTCTCCCACCTTCACAGTCTGAGATTCCTCAAATCAAGACTTCCCATACTTTTCCTGACATATGGTAATAATTGATTAGATAAATGAATTTAGAAGATATATAAGTAGTCAAGAGCTAAAGAATTAGACAGTTTTATATGTAAAAGTATGGCATTAGATCAGAAGTTTGAGGAAAAGATAGGAAAGAATCAGAAACTCAGGGAAGGGAAAAAGAAATAAGAGGTCAGGGATTCACCCAAGGAATCTGGGATTAAAGAATCAGAAGATGAAATCCAAGGATGTGGGCACCAAAAACAAGAAGAAATGAGATTGGTTATGACCAGAGTGTAAGCCAGATGTTGGCTGGCTGTCCCTTTTCAGGACACCTGGATATGATTGTGTTAAAAGATTGAGGGACATTAATATTTTTGAGAGTGTATTTGAGCATATATCAAAATGGGGCAGCACCAAACTGAAAATGGTTGAAAGTTAGTAAAGAGGTTTTTATAGGGAAGACATGGAAGCAAGAAAATTATTTGATTGGCTCTAGCTTAAGAGGTTTTTGCTTTATTTGGGAAAGCTTAGTTGACTGTTTGATTGGTTGTTTTTAGGTTTTATTTCCTCAGATTTGAGTGCATCGATTGCCTAAGATTTTGGTTTGCTCACAGAGACTGCCAAGGCATTACGAACACTCAGGTCTAAGGGCCTCCTCCTTTTATTTAACAATTGGTTTAAATCAACTTTCACACCCTATAGAAGTGCTAATCTCCTCCCATAGCTAAAAATTTCTGGGCTTTCCTGAAGTACTTTTTCCTCTCTCCAAGCTTCTGTTTGTGCTGAATTAGCTTGGGTCATGGATTATTTCTCTATTCCATATAAAAACTTAAATGTAGGGGTGCCTGGGTGGCTCAGTCAGTTGAGCATCTGACTCTTGATTTTGGTTCAAGTCCTGAACTCAGGGTTATGAGATCGAGCCCCGTGTCAGGCTCCGCACTGAGCATGGAGCCTACTTAAGAATCTCTTTCTCTCTCCCCCCCCCACCCTTACCCCGTTCATGCTGTCTCTCTCTCTAATAAAAAGGAAAAAAGATAAATAATAATAATAAACTTAAATATAAGTCTCATCCTCTTCCTCAGTTTTTCAGAAAATCCATTTTACAAGTTATTTGCATGTATAGTAGACATATCTGTGGGGCCTAGTAAGGATTTTAATTACAAGAAATCAAAGCCACTTCCAACCAAATGCTAAATTCCCCTGGTTCTAAGTCTTTTGGCCTTCACAACGCTCCCAAACTTTTTCAGTTTTACTGCATCTCAAGTTCAACACAATCCACTGATTTAAGAAATCCAAATTTCCCTTCACATACCAGGCAGAACATTACTACTCCTAAACATAGTACTAGGTCTGTTTTGCAAATCTAAATCCAACAATGATATTTCCAACAGACTGAAGGAGCTTTTAATATATTTGAAGCCACTTACCATCAAAGATGATTGAGGTTATAAAAGTAAACATTTCCTCCCTAAGCTAAAACGTCTGACAGATTTTATCCCTGGCTTAAGATAAACATCCAGTTGAAAATGTGCACAAAGTTGTGGATTAGCTATAGCAAGGTTAGGGCGAGGCTCAGAGCTTTCCAACAAATATTTAAAGATCTTGTGTTCTGCTTCAAAAAGATTTGGATTTGGTTGATGAATAATAACCAATATTTTTATCAACAAAAAATAGATTTATTTATTTATTCTACTATGACACTTCTACTATGTGCCACACAATATTCTAAGCATTTAGATAAAGCAGTGAATAAGGAGATTAAATTCTTACTCTAGTAGAGCTTAGACATTTAAGGATAATAATTGTACCTACATCATAGAGTACTATGAGTAAATTACATAATGTATCAAATACCCTTAGAACACTGCCTGGCAGTTCTAATTGTAGAACTGCAATTATTATTATTATATCAGAATGTTATATCTTGATAAGAGCACATGATCAAAATATAGTCATAAAGCGAAAAATAGGAAAGTTCTTGAGACCCAGGGATAAAAATAATGGAAGCTTATCTTGATTCATTCAATTCAATACATATTTATCAAGGGCATATTATATGCCAAGTACTGTTCTAGAAGCTTGAGATGCAGATCCGATCAAGAAAGAAAAAACTTAAGAGGTGTCACAAAATATTTCTTATCGGTTGTAGAAGGTCCTTATTTTATCTGTAATAGCCCCCACTATGGTGAGCTTAACTGGCATGTCAAGCAATGATCAAATGTCAGGTCGTCTTCATCAAAGATCACTTTTTAGCATCTCTGTCAACATCCATTTGGTGCAATTATTCTCCAAGAGAGAGAAAGTTTCAGTAAACAAGTATGAATGATTCTGTCAAAGGAAAAAGAAATTCTACTGACACACAGACTAAAAACTTGATAAACCATGGGAAGTTAGAAAACATACATAAAACCAAGTTACAAGTATTTAAGTCACAAAGATTACAAGTTCTTATCTCTCAGACGCCATTCTGTGTCATTGCAGTTTATGGTTTTTGATGCAAACTCCCCATGTCCTCACAGAAAAATCTACTGGCTCAAGAAACAACTTGTAGCAATTCACAAGTATCTTCCATCTAACCTAGTCTGCGACAGTCATATAGTTGAAACCACATAACTACCGGTCCCATCTGCCCCCATCTTTTAAGGGCTGCCAAATCTAAAGAAAGGAAGATTATTAACAAACAAGAAAATAAAGCTAATAATGGGCACCTGGGTGGCTCAGTTGGTTAAGCTACTGCCTTCGGCTCAGGTCATGATCCTGGAGTCCCGGGATCGAGTCCCACGTCAGGCTCCCTGCTCAGCAGGGAGTCTGCCTCTCTCTCTGACCCTCCCCCCTCTCATGCTCTCTGTCTCATTCTCTCTCTCAAATAAATAAATAAAATCTTTAAAAAAAAAAAAGAAAGAAAATAAAGCTAATAAATAATCACAGAAAAGACTCAGCCTCACTAATAAACAAATAAACTAAAATTAAAACAGTGAGGTATGCTCTTTACCTAATAAATTAGCACAAACAAATCTTATTTTTATAAAGATAATTCCCTATGCTGCCCAGGAAGCTGTTAAATGGGTGATCTTATATTTCTGATATCAATGTTAAGTGGCCTTTAGGGAAGGAAACTGACAAAGTGTATCATAAGCTATTAAATTTTTCATATTTTTTCGACCCAGTAACTCAATTTGTTAGAATCTATCCTAATTTTGAACAAAATCATATGCATGAAGGTATTAGTCACACCTTTATGTACATTAATAAGAATAGAAATAATTTAAATGTAAAACAATGAAAGAGCTGTTAATAAATTGTGGCATATTGTTCAACTACTAAAACATAAAAATTCTTTTTTTTTAAGATTTTATTTACTTATTTGAAAGAGAAAAAGAATAAACAGTGGGGAGGAGCAGAGAGAGAGAGAAAGAGAGAAGCAGACTCCCGACTGAGCAGGAAGCTGGATGCAGGGCTCCATCCCAGGACCCGGAGATCATGACCTGAGCCGAAGGCAGACGCTTAACCGACTGAGCCACTCAGGAGCCCCTAAAACATAAAAATTCTTAATATATATTTTGATACTCCACTTCCCTTATACTTCATTCCAAAAAGTATTTGAGGTAGGGATATCATACTGAATGATTTTTTTATTTTTTTAATTATTTTTTATTTTTCTAAGATTTTATTTATTTATTTACTTACTTATTTACTTACTTATTTACTTATTTATTTGAGAGAGAGAGAACAAGCAGAGGGAGGGGCAGAGGGAGAGGAAGAAGCTGCCTCCCTGCTGATGGGGAGCCCAAAACAGGGTTTGATCCGAGGACCCTGAGATCATGACCTCAGCTGAAGGCAGATGCCTAAACAACTGAGCCACCCGGGCATTCCCTAAATGATTTTTAAATACAGAATACATGATTATACATGAAACATATTTTTAAACACATAGTGGAAGGAAATGTAACACAAATTAAATAAATCAGTGGCATTTTGGATGACTGCTTTTCTTCGCCATTTTCCATTTTTTGAAAATTCATAAGAAACTTTGTAAAGAAAATATTTATAAATATAACTCCAATAAATATTACTTTTGACTTAATTATTAAACTGGACACAATGCATTTTGGGGTCATATTTGCAAGGCATAACTGGAGCTCTGTGTTAGAACTCGCAGTGAAATCTTAGAACTACATCTTATCATCACAACAGGAAGTCTGGGCTCATTAGTTTTTAAGATCCATCATAGTTCAGGTAGCTAGGGGGACAGTTGATAGAAAGTAATTGTTGGGACACCGAGGTGGCTCAGTCGGCTAAGCATCTGCCTTCAGCTCAGGTCATGATCCCAAGGTCCTGGGATCGAGTCCCACATTGGGCTCCCTGTTCAGCAGGGAGTCTGCTTCTCCCTCTGCCCCTCTCTCTCTCCCCCCACCTCTCTCTCTCTCCCCACTCCACTGACAAATAAATAAATAAAATCTTAAAAGGAAAAGAAGAAAGAAAGAGAGAGAGAGGGAGGGAGGGAGGGAGGGAGGAAGGAAGGAAGGAAGGAAAGGAGGAAGGAAGGAAAAAGAAAGTAACTGTTGTCACTGCCTGTTTTGTTTGTTTGGTTGTTGGGTAGGTAGGTTTGTTTTATTTTTTAGCCTATCAAAGAAAAGTCCTGGAAACTGAGAGAATTTGATAAGAATTCACCCAATCACTAAACCAGAACAATTCTAGGTAAATTTTCCACTAAGCTTGGAATGAAATGTAACAACTCTCAAAAACTTTATTGATTGTACTCAGAATCCAAGAACAATTCATTTTAGTTCTGCCATCCCAGCAAGTCTCTCTTCAGAACAAAAATTTCTCAAATTGCAGTATTTTATAATAGACTCAGAAATTTCTTTAGGTCGAGCTGAGAAACAACAGAGTAGTCATAAGTTATACAATAGACTATAGCTGTATCTGAACAAAAAATGTGTTTGTCATAAGCTTTTCAGTGGGGGTGAGGATGGAGACAAGAGAGGGAAAAATTCAAAATAAGAAGGAAAAGACTGAAAAAGAACAGAGCAGTTCAAGAAATGATTGTTTTAATCTTGCAAGGATGGCTACGCATTTTAATTTTTACAGGCTACACAAATGATAAAACATCCCAATGGTTCCCAATCATACTCAGAACAAGAGCCAAAATCTTTGTGGAGTCTTCAAAGCCCTACTAGATCTAGATCCCGTTTACTCTCTGAGCACATCTGCACATCTTTTTTTTTTTTCATTCCAGTATAGTCAGTAGTGTAATATTAATTTCAAGTGTACAATAGAGCAATTCAACACTTCCATTCATCACCCGGTGCTCATCACAAATCTGAGCACATCTTATACCATATTTTTAGCTCCTCAATTACAGCTGCATAGTTCTCTTTTATTGACACCCTGTTCTCCCGCATGATCTATTTATTCACCTCCATATTGGTAAATGAGAAAAACAGAAAGACAGTAGATATTTCAGCAGAAGGAATTTAATGTAAGAGATTAGTTGTACAAGTAGGGGAGGACTTAAAAAGCAAAAAGAAGAATTAAAATAATCCAGATAATGACTACAACAAGCTGGTGCTCCCCCGACCCCGGGCTAAGGGAAAATGGGGATCATGTAGGGTTATCTGAATTTAGAAGTGTGAAGGGGCAGCCCTGTGGAGCTTCTCCGACCTCTGTGGGCATTGTGAGGCTGCTTCGAGAAGTACTGAACGAAGCTGGAGATGAGCCCATTGCTCTGAGTACAAAGTGTCATTGCTGGGGCAGTTCCAATAGAAACAATAAGCAAAGAGGAAGAATTCTTCCTTTCCTCTGCCTTCCAATCTTGCTCTAATAGCCTTCATTCGCAAAACCTAACTGAAAGCCAGCTGGAAATGAAATATATGTGTGTGATGTCATTTAGAGAGTTAAAGTCCAGCACTACATACAAAAATATATTTGGGGGTGCCTGGGTGGTTCAATCGGTTAAGCGTCTGCCTTAGGCTCAGGTCATGATCCCAGGATCCTGGGATAGAGCCCCACATGTTGGGCTCCCTGCTCAGTGAGGAGTCTGCTTCTCTCTCTCTGCCTGCCCCTCCCCCAGCTTGTGAGCACTCTCTCTCTCTCTCAAATAAATAAATTTTTTTAAAATCTTTTAAAAAATATATTTGGACCTAAGAGAGAATAACTTAATAGCCATCACACTCTTGGCTTCTCAACATTCATATAGACCCTGATACATGCATTTGAACTTACATATAAGAAGAACAAACAAGGCCATTCACAATCTCTCTCTAAAAACAAAAGATATAAAATCCCAACAATCACCATAGCCATCTTTGGGAAGTCACAGCTCTGGCAACGATAATTTTTCCTCTAAATCAGACAAATTCCATCTGAATGTTTTGTAACCTAAAGAATAAATTGAAATTTATGTGACAATAGTCCTATATAAAGCAATAATGGGAAATAAGGAATAAAAATTACATTAGTTGACGTATACAATGTATATACCACAACAAGTAAAGAAGAAAATACAACCAATAAATTTCTCAATTCTCTAGTTTCTCACAAAATTACTGATATATACAATTTCTATCTTGTACCACACATTGTATATTCTTTTTGCCCTAATGTTCAGTTGGTTAAGGTCCTTTTAGTCCTTAAGGAATGAAATGATTTAAACCTTTATTCCTGAAGGGTAAGAATCCTCAATATGTGGCAGCAATACAATTTTCCTTAATGATCTAGATTAATCAACCCCTTTCTTTGCCTGCTAGAAGAAAACTAAAGTGGCCGTGTGTAATCTCAGTTGCTTACTTAATGGAATCATCGTCATGCCTTCCAGTAAAAATCTCTCTCCCTTGGAAACCAAGACCTTCAAATTAACTCCACCCAAAGTTGTACGGCTGGAGAAGTTACCAAAAAAAAAAAAAAAAATCAGTAGGTAAGAATGAAAGGAACCACTCCCACTAAAACACCTTGATTTTAGGACTCATGTATTCTGACTGTGAGTACCATATACCATAAGTTTTGGTGTCTTGCTACATGTACCGCATCTTCTAATATAGAACCTTAACTATTCTGGGTGTTGTACCCACTGGCACCATAACTGAATCTTCAGTAAGACATTTTCCTATTCCATTGGGACATTTGCTGCACCTTCACTTCTGGACCTTGGAAGCCCAGTGAATTCCATTGGCATGCTCCCATCTAGGATAACCAACTATCCCACCCTGCCCAGCCCTGGTCTGGTTTTAACACCAAAAGTCTTACATCACCAGAAAGCACTTAGTCTCGGGCAAACTAGGATGATTGGTCACCCTACCATTGCCACACTTTTTGCTATACAATTCTTTGTTCCAATACTTGCAGAATGTCATGGTAATGATTAAGCCTTCTTATAAATACAAGGATGATGGGGCTGGCAGAAGCACTGTAGAAAGGAAAGAAAAATTCAGATTCATATATGTTCCACTATAGTCCTATAACAAGAAAGTACAATGCAATCAACCAACTACAACCCTCCTTACTGAATTACTGAGGGTTTCCTTGGTGAGCTTCCAAAGAGAATCTAAAGCATTTCAAATTCCATGCCCATTCTAAGAGATCCATCTACATATCTCCACCTTAGAACTTCCAGTCTTGTTCCAAGTTCCTCATTATCCAGGCAAACTGTGAGTTACTGTCCATGAATTAGTGTATGTCCACACCTTTGGCCATCTTTCAGTCCAGATAAAGTGAACAACAAAATTTACACTTCAAGGTCTGCTAATTCAGAGTATTTCCTTTCACCACAATTTTCCAAGACACTGTTTTTTGAAGCTTTAATGCTGTATTTAGTCCACTTAGTTGATGCTAGCATATTATGCAGGAACCATCTGCAAAAATGAGTTTAGGTAAGATCCAGTAGGAACTCTAGATCACCTCCTTACACAACTTACTTCTAACCTATAGACCTGCCTTTGTTTGATGATTGGTTGCTGTTATACATGCCAAACTTCTGGCTTGATGGGTCAAATAACTTCCAGTTCATGATGGCCAGCTCAGGTCACATGGTCATTTGCTGTCCCATTGTTTGGTATTCAATCTTTAACAAGGCCTAGTAGCAAGTCAGGAGCTGTTTCTCAAAAGTAAAGTAGTTATATGCAAGATAGGGTATGACTTTCCCCTGTAGAGTGTACTGTAATTCTCCTATTGAGGCTTGTCAGAATCTCTATACAGCATTCTTATTTGCTCTAGACACTATGAATATCATTGGATCTGCTGGATCAAAGGCCCAGGTGAAAGAGTAGCTTACACTATAGCTTGGACATTTTGCACAACCTTTTAATATTTTTCCCCTATGGTTCTACTCAAAAGGAACAACTGCTTGGGTTACTCACAGAATGGGTCAGAATATCATATTCTAATATAGTATATGTTTCTTCAAAAATCCAAAGAAACACACCAAGCATTATGCCTTATTTTTAGTGGTAGATGTGTAAGATGGTTCAACTTATTTTTCACTGTAGAGAAGAGATTCTGACATGTTGCAGAATACTGGACTCTCCTCCAGAAACTTCACCTAGAGAATGCCCTTGAATTTTGTAGAGTTTATCTCCCACCCTCTGGCCTACATGTGTTTCACTAAGATATATAAAGTAATTCCCAGGTTCTGGCTCATAAAAAAAAAAAAGTATCATAATATCATCAGTGTAGTGAACCAGTGTGATATTAGGCATGATGTTAAGATGATCAAGATATGTCTCAAATAAATTACAACAGAGAACAGGATGGTGACAATGTGCTATCACCCTGATCAAAAGAAAGCAAACTGCTTCTGGAGATCCTTGCACATTTATATGGAAAAAATATTTGCCAGATAAATAACTGTATATTAAGTGCCAGATTGTGTTGATATGATTAAGTTTACAATAATCCTCAGTCATTTTCTAATGTGCATCTACCTTCTGCACTGGCTAAACAGGTAGATTAAATGGAAATGTGATAGGATTTACCACATTTCATCTTTCAAATCTTTAATGTGGCACTCATCTCTGCAGTTCCAGAAGGGATATAATATTGCTTTTGGATTATTAACCTATTATGAGGAAAGCTCTGGGCTTCCACTTAGCTCTTCCTATGACTGTGACCCTCATTTCACAGGTCTGGAAGTCAATGTGAAGATTCAACCAGTTGCTGAGTATGCCTACTTCGATTACACATTCAGAAGCTTAGGTCTGCAGACCCTCTGAAATGACTATTAAACAGACATAGGTTAAAATTCCATTTATCCTCTGACCTCTATAAGGACCCACTTTGATTGATGGCCACAGTGGCATTTTGGGTCCCTAAAATTAAGATCACATGATCAGATCTCAATAAAAGGTCTGGTACATTCACTTCCTAAGCGTGTTGTCATCATAATAAATGGCCACAAGTCCCTTTTAGGAGACTTGGAGGAAGTCATATGCTTGTGGAAGTGCTACACAGTTCTTGCTCAATGGGAATTGAAATTCTCTTCAATCAAGGGGATACAGGTCTATCTCCTGGTTTAGACCTAGAAAATAGGCAAGAGACTAAAACTCTCCATCAGGATGACGTACATCAGGATTTTGGCCAGTAGATCTGGAGGATTTTGTGCTACATCAATAAAGTAATAAGTTAGCAAGCTGCCCATTTATTTCATTCATAAGGACAATTAGTCACTTCTCAAAATTTCTCAGTGTCAAAATATTCTGATTTCCATTGTGCCCTTGTGTCCATTATGGTGATTGCCTCCACCTTATCTCTGGTAGTTAAGGACTGATACCTGACCTCAGCAATTCTAGGACCTCATCATTCCTACTGATATCAAGAAGCCAATCTCAAACGTACCATTACAAAGTACAAAATGATAGGTTTTTGTTTTTAGTGTGTGTGTGTGTATTTGAGATAGTAAGGTACACACAATTTTGCATCTTTCTGTTTTGTGTAGCACTTATTAGGGAGCATTTTCCCATGCCATTGTTAGATGTTCTTTAACTATAGTATAATCATCAATCATGATTATATACCAAAGATTAAAAGAGTTCTTGAAGGTGATTATTGAAGTAACTAGGTTTAAAAGGATATGGGAGGAAATTAGATTTAGAACATTGAAACAATCCACAATGAATGGAAAGAAGAACATCTTTTTCTCTGAAACATGGAAAGCTGAGACAAAGGAAGAGGAATTAAAAACCAGAATGTAAAGATAGTAAAGAGTAAATTTTCTCTATTATTTAAAAAAAGGAGGGGAGATAGAGGATGTGGTCAGAGGACCTGGACAGGAATTAAAGAGCAGGTTCAAGTTTTGTACTCACTGCTGTGGGGAATGAGCAAACGGAGATGCATACCACAGACCTAATCAATGCGCTGTGTTAGTGGTGGTTATAACTGAATGGGATTATAGACAGTAAACATGATTGTTATTTTCCCAAAGCTTTTTTTTTTAGTTCTGTTTTTTCCACATTTTTTTATTTTTTTATTTTTTATTTTTATTTTTTATTTTTTTCATTTTCTTTTTTTAGATTTAATTTTATTATGTTATGTTAGTCACCATACAATACATCATTAGTTTTTGATGTAGTGATCCACGCTTCATTGTTTTCGTGTATCACCCAGTGCTCCATGCAGTACGTGCCCTCTTTAATACCCATCACCAGGCTAACCCATTCCCCCATCCCCCTCCCTCTAACACCTTCAGTTTGTTTCTTAGAGTCCATAGTCTCTCTTGGTTCGTCTCCCCCTCCGATTTCCCCCCCTTCATTTTTCCCTTCCTTCTCCTAATGTCCTCCATGCTATTCCTTATGTTCCACAAATAAGTGAAACCATATGATAATTGACTTTAAATAAATGTTACTTTTATTATTTTTATAATCAGAAAAAAACACCATAAAACTCTAGGGATCAAAAGAATCATCTTACCAGTAGTATGGAGAATAGGTAGGAGGTGGGTCTCTGTGGCAAGTTAAGAGTTACAGAAGCTGGTTAGGATCAGTTGTATTAGCTTGAGCAAGAAATTGCTGGATGAGACATTATTGTGACCTAAATCAAGCCAGCAATGATCTCAGGAAGAGGAGAATGACTGTTTAGGAGGGAGTCAAAAGTAAGGATCATTGATTAGAACAAAGACGAGAAAGGAAAGAGAGGCTTCTACCAATGGCACCTGATCAGATGACCATAACTTGCACCAAGATCATTCAAGGGATAAGATGAAAAATACAATTTTAGACATCTAAGCTTTAGGTGTCTGAGAGATTTCAATGTGGAGATCAATTCTCAACTTGAGAAATGCAGAGAGTGGCAGAGTTGAAAGTTCATGAGTTCTGGACTAAGACGTTCCTATGTTTAAATCCTATTGCTGCCATTTACCAACTGTGTTATTTTAAAAAACATGTGTTATTTAAAAAAATTCTCCCAGCTTCAGTTTCTCATCAGTAAAATGAGGATATTAAAATAAGAGTATCTGTCTGATGTGTTGCTTGACTAGTAAGGGAAATAACACACGTAAAGCGGTTAACAAGTGCCTTCAAAAAAAGGAGACCCTTTTCAACTTATAAATCTTTTATAGGGGTTGCGATAAAGAGAACATGAAGTGGTGCTCCCTGAAATGGTGGCTTATGATGCCAGAACTTAAACTTCCAGATTCCTCAGAAGCATCTTGCCTAATGAAAGGCTATCACTGAGGAAAATTTTGTTCTACTGGCTGTAGACTATAATGCACATAAAGCACATACTGGATTTGGGTACCCGATTTTATAGTAGGATTTTTACCTTCTAACCATGTACAGTGATAGAAATATAATTAGCCCAGTACTTCATTAAGAATGAGACAGGAGCACGTGTTGCACTGAGCACTGGGTGTTATATGCAACTTATGAATCGTTGAACACTACATCAAAAACTAATGATGTACTATATGTTGGCTAATTGAACATAATACAAAATAAAATTTAAAAAGTAAAATAAAATGTTTTGTTCCTTCAAAAAAATAAATAAAAAAGAACAGACCCCCCACCCCCAAAAAAAACAATGAAACAGGAGAGTTGAGAAAACATTACTAACTCACATTTCAAAGGTAATTGAAACTTTAGTCTTTCAAATGTTATTCAATCATAAAAAAATGAATTGTGATTTTTAAGTGAAGGTGTTTAGGTCAAAGACCAAGTGGAGTTGAGGCTCAGAGTTAAACGTTCATATCGTGGTAGTAGGTAAGTGTGGCCTTAAGCGGTGCTAGAAAAAAAATCTTCTAGTTGAAGACAATGTTGATCTCGAAGAGCAATAATTTCACTAATTTTTCTCTGTCATTGGATGAGACCCTGAAAAGGACAAAGTGAATCCAGACCCACATACTCCTTAGAATCCTTGTTTCCTGCCTGAACCACAGAGAAGGCAGTGACAAAATTAGGAAGGAATGCCACAGGTCGGGGTGCTGTTTCAGAGCTTTTTGAAGTCATAAAAACAGTTTCGGCTGGACCCTCATTTTCAGACTTCACAGCAAATCATGGCCCAGTTGACAGCCATTAGTCACATGAAAAGATACAAAGGCCAATGCTCTGTTTGATGCACTTTCTGTGATTCCCAGTCTTTCTGAAAGAGCTCAGGAAACAGCGAGAACAAGTAAGAGCAGAACCTCCCGTCTGAGCAGCTACGTCTACCAACCTTGCTAACAACTGTCTCTTTCGGATAGTTAAATTATTCCGTCTGAGTTTCACTGGGAAGGTGCAAAGTCCTATGTGCTTGTACTTCTCATGACCCTGCAAGAACTCTTTCATTTAAAAAATCAACATGGAAAACCAGCATTATTAGATTAATGGACTGTGTGGTGACCCTAAGAGAAATCAGCAATTATGTTAAGTAAGCCATAGCAACTGAAACTTAAAAAAAAAAAAAAAAAAAAAGCGCCGGTTAAGTGGGAACTGGCCAAAACCCCACAAATGAAAAGTTGCCAAAACCCTATTGTGAATGATGTAAATAATACGTCAATTTTTGATAAGCTTTTTAACGGATGTTTGCTTAAAAAAAAAAAAACGGCATATATTAATCATTCTCTGACTCCTTGAGTAAACAACTAATTATCAGGATACATCAGAAGCCTGAATGCTTGTGGGTTGTTTGTTTTTTTTTTATAAAACTGAATGTTACTATAAAAGTAATATAACGAAGGAGCGCCTGGGTGGCTCAGTCTCAGCTCAGGTCATGATCCCAGGCTCCGCATCGGGCTACCTGCTCGGCGGGAAGCCGGCTTCTCCCTCTCCCACTCCCCCTGCTTGTGTTCCCTCTCTCTGTCTGTCAAAATAAATAAATAAATCTTTAAAAAAAATGGATCATAGATATAAAAGTAAAAGGTAAAACTATAAAAGTTTTAAAAAAAGTAATATAATGAAAAATAGAAAAAAGAGAAGTGATAAAAATATCCATCATGCTAAAACAGTCTGGTCAACATGTTGGCATACTCCATTTTTTTCCAAAGCATCATACATTCAATTTTGCACTGTAAATTTACTTAATATTTTAAAAAAATGTTATCTCACATAGATACATGATCCCTGTAAACATTATTTTTAATGGCTATGATGTCCATTTGGTGAATGTAATATAATTTGTATAACTGTCCTTTAATTTTGGATTCAAATTAATTGTAATTTTTACTTATGTTTTTAGAAGTGTTTAATGTAGTACTTCATGAGTATAATTTATTCTATATGTTGAATGATTTGATCCAGAAGTATTCCTGGAAGTAGAATTACTGTGTTCAATACTATGAAGATTTTTAAAAATTGTATACATAATTTATTTTTAGTTATATTCCTGATTATAAAACTATATAGTCATGCTCATTTTTTAAAAACTTTGAAAATCCATGAGCTATGAAAAGAAAAAAAAATACTTGCAGTCTCCTGCCCAATAAATTAAATAATTTTAATATTTTGACACATATCATTCCATTTTTTTGTGTGTGAAGATACCCTCTTTCTCCAAAATTAGGATGATAAAGTACACTCAATTTAGTCACCTAATTTCTATAATTTTTATTATTATGAATAATTCTAATATAATCAAAAGGAATGAAATTTTAAAAATTAAATTTAACCATCGATTTTACATACGAATACAGCATGTCTATTCACTTTCTTATCATAGGATACTTACATTATTTTGAAGTATTTTCAATTACTTAAAATTATGTCATGAACATTTTATCACATAAATCTTTGACAATATCACTTGACAAATAGATCTTAAGGTTCTCAAACTGGAATATCAGCATTTTAAGACTATTGATATGTTTACCAATTTATTTTTCAAAACTTTTCTTTCTGAGGTGCAACACTTAATTTGAAACACACACAAAAAGTGCTATCATTATTGAGACTTCCAAAACTCTTTGATAATAAGTCTTTGGGAAAACATTGGATCTATTATAGAGTAAATCACAACTGTATCGTAATTTTTCATCAAAATAAAGTGTCTGGATTGGTTTGCTAAGACTGTTTAGTGTCTAGAGAAGATAAAAATATTGCAAGATTTAGTTTGAGCCTTAATTTTTTTTTTTAAAGAACTATGCTTAAATCAGAAAAAAAGATTTGTGGAAGATTTAATACCATCCTTAACTGTGAAAATGACAATGACAATTCTCCAATGTTAATGACATCTACATTCTAGATGGAGAACAGAATCAATGAGAGAAGTAGAGATTCGGACTGAATTTAGAAAGACTTTTTATTATGTGAGAACACTGGAACTTTATACCAAAAAAAAGGAACAAAATAACATTCATTCAAAAAAGATTTAAGCTTAAAATTAAGGTATAAAACTAACATTAAAGCTTGAGGAATCAATGAATAGTTGGGGAAGATACTTTGGAAGTGTGGGGACTTTTATTAATCAAAGTCCCACCATATCCGGATATTTTAACTCTTAACGTAACAGTCATTATCAATAATTATAAATCTTCAGGGGTGCCTGGGTGGCTCAGTCAGTTAAATGACCAACTCTTGATTTTGGCTCAGGTCATGGTCTCAGGATTGTGAGATGGAGGCCCCTCTCCCCTCAGGCTCTGCGCTCACCATGGAGTCTACTTAAGACATTCTCTCTCTCCTTCTGCCCTCCCCCCCCATGCATGTGCATGTTCTCTCTCTCAAATAAGTAAATATTTTTAAAAAATTAAAAATAATTATAAATCTTCATTTCCTAGTACACACACACGGACATACAAGAGAAAGAGAATAGAAAAAATATCTTTGATCGTGTTGTCCAAATGAATATTTATATATGTTATCAACAGTGTCTCATGACTTAACTCTAAAATACAAAATTAAGCTATGTTTTTCTAGATGAATGGTCTCAAAGATTGTTATATTTAGAATTCTTCAGCTGACTAATAATGGTACCTCAACTGTTCCACAATTAGGAATAGAATTGTGGATTCTAATACAGTAATCACAACAAAAGCCTAAAGGAGCACCATCCACCCACCCACCCACCCACCCACACACACACACACACGCATGCAAATATGAAAACAGCTAAAAGCTCTTTTAATGGGAAGAGCAACAGATTGGAGAGAAAGGGCATCTTTTGTAGCCCCTAAGCTCCTCTGCATAACCCTTGTGGCATCACAGAACACAGCCAAAAGCTGCCAATAGTCTAAGATTTTATAGAAAGACACTGGGTGGTGGCTCAGACTGCTCTGGACCCAGGTGACCTAACTTACCACTTAGGCTATTTTTACTCCCTCGGGTTAACTTTGAATAAGAGTACACTGCCCACTTGCAGATTCTACTACAGCATCCAAGAATGTTATAGAGGATGATCTGGAGCCACTAAGAAACCATAAAATATGAGAAAGATAAATGATAGATGAATGCTTTTTACAAAATGTTCATTTCAATTTAACTTCTAAGTTGAAAAAACAAAAACTTCACTGGTAGAATATCATTTACTCAATCCAAGTTTCTTGAGAAGTAAACATGTGACTGAGATTTCTATAAGAAAAGTGAAAATGGTGATGCATCCTGAACATCAAATAAAGGGATGGGATCCCTGCTGGTTCCATCCATTTAGTCTCTCCTGAAGAATCAATATTATCCAAGCAGCTTGTACATTGCTGGTGCACAGGGGTGGAAGCCTGGAGAAATTTTTATTTTGGATTTAATAAATAATAAATTTATAATCTTTCTCCTTTTTAGAATATAGTCTCAAATTCCTGATAGAACTATTTGATTCATTTCACTCATTTATCTGAGATTTTTAAAAGATACAACATAAAAAAACACTTATATTTTTAGTCTAAACTTTGCAGACTTCTGGAGATTCTGCATTGACTTTCATTTAAATTAAGCTGAGCTGACTTTGGTAAACTTGTTTTTACTTGGCCTCCTTGATCTTCTGCTCTTTTTTTCTGTGACATATTCTGCCTGTGCTTTTCATTGACCATTTTTATTATATTTTCTTCAGTAACCTCATTTTTGCATTTAAACCACTTATTGATATTTAATTCATCCTCTTGAGTATTAACTAGTGTGAGATACAGCATATATGTCTCCCTTCAGTTGGGTACCAATGAGAAAGTAAAAGGATTCATAATTTCAATCTTCAATGTAAGCATTTATTTTCATAGCTATTAATGATTATTAAGCTGCATCCTCATCTATAAAAATGAAGAGGTAATCATAAAATAAGATAGTCACCATCCAGAGTTCTGGTAGCTCAGCAATGCAAGTGTATCTGGAGTATGTTATTATATCTACCTAATTCCAGAGTTTACAAATTTGGGGAAAGGAAAACTGATACTCAAAGGAGACTGAAGCAAAAGCAATAACAAAAGCTCATGATCAACTGAAAGTTCTCTGTCAAGTTGTTAAAGCTTCTCTAAATATGCAAATTTTAAAAATTATCATAGGACAATATTACTTGGAGTGCTCATGGTATTTCCATTGCAGGTGTAAGAAATAAGATGGACCTGCTTTTGTTACAAGAGTTCCTTTTATGCAGGGTATAAAAATTCAATTATGAGGCTCTATGATTATTAAAGAATGAATGCCTCCTTGAGGTGAAAGACATGTTTGTACACTTTCTCTAGGAACTAAAGTATAAGGTTGACTTCTCTGTTTCCAAGTCTTTTCCATTAAAAACTAATTTGCAGAATATCAAGAGACAGATTCATTCTCATCTGAATATAATGTGGTGTTACACATTATAAAACTGACCAACTTCCATTTTAGAACTATGTTTCAAAACTATTTTTTTAAGATCTTATTTATTTATTTGAGAGAGAGAAAGAGCATGAGCAGGGGGGAGAGGCAGAGGGAGAGGGAGAAGCAGACTCCCTGCTGAGCAGGACCCTAAGATCATAGCTGGGCTGAAAACAGACACTTAACTGACTGAGCCACCCAGGCACCCCTCAAGGCTACTTTTTGAAAGAGTAAATTGATCTTTTTGAGATATTCTTAGAGTGCAGGATTTTATCTGTTTATCTGATGTTCTTTTCTTAGCAAGCATCCTCAAGAGGTTCCAATTTCATTTTTTCTCCATTAATTTCCACTTGACCCTATAATTATGTAAAAATGTATAAATAATAATTAATTTTAGTGCTTCTATTGATAAAGCATCTGGTGTTATGTCAGGTCTTGGCACACGTTTACCCTGTGTAATAGCTAATGCACAGTCTTATAGGCTACTCTCCAGATTCAGAGAGAAAACAAAGCTTTTATTTTCTTTGGCCTTGAGGTTTTGCAAATGTTTGCTACACTGAAATAGAAAATTCATGTCCCTGTGTCCATACTTCACTGCTCCTTCCCTTAACAATCTATTTTTTTACTTAATAAAATTTAAGTTCAGAAACTAATGTATTATGCTGTTGCCCAGGCTTTAAGATGTTTCCACAGGGGTAATAGGATTTGGCAACAGCCCTGCGAGGCATTTTACTGGTGAGGAACCAAGGCTTCAAGAGATCATGAGACTTGCCTAAAGCCACACAACTAGGAAGCAGTACACTCAGAACTCAAACTCTGCAAGTATAACCTCTAAGCTCCATTCACCCGCAAATTAGAAATGTCAAGTGAATTCAACATCATCTTTCTGAATATGCAAACTACATGTAAAGCAGGACATCCATGAACTAATTAGAAAATACCAGGTAATGTGCCATATAGCATATGAGAAACACCCCATAAATATTAATTCTGGCAATATTCCCCAACAAACAACTGAACACATGTGATCTGACTCCTCAAACTGAAACTAAGTGTTGAGATTATACATTCTTTGTACTTTTTTGTCTTTTCATTGTGTTTAATGTAATTTTTGATAAATCGTAAAAACAGAAAACAGTCCAGAGCATAATTAAAACAAATGCACATGCTCATACCATTGTAACTGTTGACAGTGATAAAGATTGTTGCCATGCTTGCATAGACAGTTTTAGATTAACAAACATTACATACAAGGTTGAAGTATCATTGGCTTCCTCTTGCCAAAAACTTCTAGTTCTCTCCTTCTCTCTCAAAAGTTAACCAGCACCATCAATGTGGTATGTACTTCTGGCCCATCTTTGTTTGCACACACACACAGAGATGCACACATATACATCTATATATCCATGAAAAGTATAGGATAGAGGCTGTATAGACATTTGAATTTTATACTGTACTTATTATTATACAATGTGGTTTTTTTCATTCAACATTACACTTCATACATAATGTAATGACAATAGATAGGATCTATCCCTGTTCTTATATATCAAATGTATTGTTTTTTAAGTAGTGCAATACATCTAGTAATCCATGCCCTCACCGATGGACATTTAGTCATTTCCCAATGTTTTTCTATTATACATATAACCAGTTCATCAGGGACACTCAACCCACTTCAGTAAAGTTGTGTCTGTAATGTAGCTGTTTACTTTATTCCGCCCCCCCCTTATCTACCTTCTTGCTTTATAACCACAGGAAGAGGAATGAGCAGAATGTAAAAGCAAAATGTCCCTGAACTCCCTCATTAGCTTAGATCCATCCAGAAATTTCACTTGCACAGGTATTAGAATAGATGTGTCAGAAATTACCAAGGTTCACTAACAGTTCTCTTCTGCTGCTGGATACTTGGAGGATGAACTCCCTGCCCTTTTCAAGGGAGGTATGGCCAATGGATTATTCTGGCCAATGAAATGGAAACAGTTAAATTCTTCTAACTGGAAGTAACAGATCACTTTGGCATATTACCTACTGGATCCACATAAACAGTCTGGCCCCTTTGGGCACAATGACCCCATGAAAGATCCAATCATATGTCCTCATGGATGCAAAGCTGGTAGTCAAGCTAGCAGACACGTCTCTCTTATCACTAAGACCATAGTCCGCAATTTCATCTACCCTCTAGGGCCTTACTCCTAAGATGCTAATTCTGCTGTGATGACCCCCTTCCTGATGAATAGACTGTTTTTCTCCTCTTGAAAGTATTGATGCCCTGCATCCCCACAGCTTTCCCAGAAATAACCTACCTCAGCCAGCTCCTTCCTGGCTACCTCCATAGTCAAAGACACTGATCACTGCTGATCTGTCTACTGCAGTAGACAACTCCACTCATTGCTGGATGGTGTGACTGCTCTCTTCCGAGGTGGTCTTAACCCCGTCTTCCAACCCCAATATGGGTCTGCATAGGGAAGGGGAAGGAGCACCTCTCATACCTCCCCAGGGTCCAGGAGAATCGGTGGTGCTAGAGGAGCCTACAGAAGTGAGAAAATAGACAAAGTCACCTAAGCAGCTCCCTAAATGCAGTGACCAACATCAGAAGTCAGTGTAAAAGACAGGAAAGATGAGAATAAGAAAATGAAGCTCAAAAATTGTGGATCAAGAGAGAACAGAAACAGGGAGCACTTTCCTGGTTGGGCTCTTCACTGCTTATGGCAGAAGCAAAGTGGTTCTAAAATTAAAAATCTAAAGGGAAGACTAGGGGCCCCTAGATGGCTCAGTCAGGCACCCGACTCTTGGTTTCAACTCAGGTTATGATCACTGGGTGGTAGGATCAAGCCCCACGATGGGCTCCACACTGAGTGAGATTCTTTCCCCACCCTCTCCCTCCTCCTCCCCCTGCGCTCCTCCCCCAGCTTGTGTGTGCACTCTCTTCCAAATAAATAAATAAATAACATCTTTAAAAAAAATAGAGAGGGAGGCAAACCATAAGAGATGCTGAACTCTAGGAAACAAACTGAAGGTTGCTGGAGGGGAGGTGGGTGGGGGCAAGGGGTAATTGGGTGATGGGCATTAAGGAGGGAGGGCATTTGATGTAATAAGCACTGGGTATTAAATGCAACTGATGAATCGCTAAATTCTACCCTGGTAACTAATAATACAGTGTATGTTACCTAAATTGAATTTATAAAGAATTTTTAAAAATTATGTATACTTTTTTAAAAGTTTTTTTCTAAATAAAATCTTAACTTTAGAACAAAAAAATAAAAAAATAAATCTAGGGGAAGAATAGATAGGCTCTGGCTAGGCAAGTTGGGAATAGGCAGGATTCTAGAATCATGTTGTCCCCTCTATAGCCTGTTCTCAAATAACCTACTTTTTAGAAAGGAAAAATTATGTGGTACTATTTGAAGAACCTATAGCTAGATCTCTTATTAAATCTCACAGATTATTTTACCGACCTTGACTCTGAATTAAAGGAAGCTTCATGGTGGGATATAGCTAGATCTCTTATTAAATCTCACAGATTATTTTACCGACCTTGACTCTGAATTAAAGGAAGCTTCATGGTGGGATTGTAGTACAGTTCTACACATTTACTTTCACATGTAGGCAGAGAATTTTATTATAAACACCATTTGGTAATCATCTTTTAGTTGAACATGACCAGTATTATATTGAAAATTCAAAATCAGAATCCAAAAAATTGTAGGCTGGGTGTCATTTGGGATAAACTAATGATGGAAAACCTTTCTTCTTCCAAAGTTTATTCGTTGTCTATATGCTCTTCCACTGCTCCCATTTATCAGGAAACACTTGGGGATTTTCAATCTGATCAACCTATCAAGTGTAAAGTGATGTATCTTTAAGTGTGAGTTCGAGACCAGAGACTGGGAACTATGTCTGAGCAATGAGAGGGTAAATAGTCACTGAATCTTATCTTCTTTTCCAATTAAAAAAAAAAAATCTTCCATGTCCTCAAGTAGTTTATAAAATGTAAAAAAAAATCTACTTACCATATTGAAGAGCAAAACTGAAGCATTCTTATTTTACAGATCTACTCTTAGTAGCCTGGAAAGCCTTATTTGAACATCAATAATGCTTCTGCTCATTCAACTGCAGAAGTACATGAGAGAAAAGTAAAATACAGGGAGTTTACAAATTCAAATATTCAGTCTTTGGGGGCCTGAGCTGCATAAATACTCCTCTATTAATGAAACTGGCTTCATGTCATTTCACGTAGCTTTTATTTTAAAAGCTATTAAATAATCACCAGTGAAGGGAGACCAAAAAAAGTATAATAACCACCATGCCAAAGGAAAACGACTATGTCAAATTTGAAAAAGGAAACGGTGAGATGAAAAGACATGAGATTGCCACCGGAATCTTCCCAGACTAGTTCATCTCTCCTAATCTGCTCTACCCCTGCCCCTCCTCCCCATGCTCCTTATTAGCGCTCTCTAGGGTTGAATTCCAATTATGGAATTTTCCTCAACGGGACATTCTAAATGTATCTGGTGACTTGAATCATGGCTAAGCAGTCATAGAGAAACTCTCCTACACAAGAGAGAGAATAGGTACTGCTGATAATACCACAGTTAGCTCTTGCAGAAAAGGAAAAAATCAACTTGGATAAAAGTTATCCATCCGACTCAGTCAAAAAACTCAACAAAAGTAGCATCTATAGGGGCGCCTGGGTGGCTCAGTTGGTTAAGCGACTGCCTTCAGCTCAGGTCATGATCCTGGAGTCCCAGGATCGAGTCCCGCATCGGGCTCCCTGCTTCGCAGGGAGTCTGCTTCTCCCTCTGACCCTCCCCCTCTCATGCTCTCTCTCTCTCTCATTCTCGCTCTCAAATAAATAAATAAAATCTTTAAAAAAAAAAAAAAAAAAAAAAAAAAAAAGTAGCATCTATAGTTACACTTTCCTCCAAGTATTTGGAGGATTCAAAGATCAGAAACATGATCTTTCCCAGTAAGGTAGGTAAATATCTAGTAAAGCATAGTAAATATCTAGTAAAGAGTTTCACAACGTAATGTTTCCTTTTTGCTTAAATAAGAAACTCTCGGTTCTGCCATTTGACAGCTGCCAGTGATATAATTGCTACCAAAAAGGAATTACCCGCATGGTTTCCTTGAGTAGCTCGTTAGTCAGTCACCAGTGACCAAGCACAGAGCACTACTCTGCTGGGAGACAGAGGTGTGATCCAAAAGAAGAAAAAGTTATTACAGCTAAGTGACTTAAAAATGAAAGACAGTAAAGGGGTACATATGCCATAAATGAAAACAAACAAAAACTAAAAGACTGTTAAAGTTTACATTTATAAGTAATCAGGGATTATGAGGCAAGGAATATATCAAGTCTAGGACCTAGAAAATTCAGCCATACCTGGTGTTTTCTGATATTAATAGGTTCCTGTTTTATATTTATCTTTTCACGAATGATCAAAAGAGGACTCGAAACAATTTCATTTTCTATTTCTTTCAGGTATTTAAATGCCTTAGGTCATAGAGTAGAATGAAGGACACCAGTTTGGAAGTCATTGCGTTGTAATTTATTTTACAAATTCCAGTTTTTCTATTGTCGAAGTTTCTTAAGACAATTACATGAATAAGTAGACAAATAATTACCTTGTAAACATCATTCTGAAGCTTTCACATTCATCATCTCAAATGCTTCCAGTGAGGAAACTGCCTCTTTTGAGCTTGTTTAGCACTGAGCATGGATATGCACCGGCATTTGACAAATGCCTTTAATGAGAAGGGTGATCTCACCCGACTTCTAGAATCAGAGAAATAGCTGTGCTTAAATAAGAGGCTTAGTTTTTCTACAAAACATAATGCATGTGAACTCTTTTGCATAGCCCTAAAATGAAGACCTGAGAGTTGTGATCAGTATTTCAGTATTTTAAAAACATAAGCTACACTAACAGAAAATGCCCTTTTTGAAATGACTAATAAATCAAGACTGTTCAATGTTGCTAATAATCAAAGACAAGCAATTTCAAACAAGGTATTATTTTTTTCCGGGCAAATGAAAGAAAATAGCTTGTCAATTATTAAAATATTTTTTGAAAAACCACTTGAAAATATACATGGGGGGAGGGGAGATATGTGTTTGTGTTCTAATTTTCATACCAGAAATCTATCTTAAGGAAATAATCAGCCAAAATCAGTTACATAGTAGTATGCATTGTGCAGTTACTTCTAATAGCAAAAAAATACATTTTAAAAATAAATGTAAGAATAGTGAAATAAATTTTATATAACTTTATAATACATAATAAGCAATTCTTAAAATGATCCTTTTTAAGAATTACTATTAAATGGATAAATGCTCAACTCTTAAATCAAAAAGTATAGTTTGTTTACTATTTGTGTATGTGTACGCGGAAGGAAATAAATCAAAATGGGAATATTGGTTCTTTCTGAACAATAGAGTCAGATATGATTTTCTTCTATTTGCCTCTTTCTATTTTCCAAATTCTCTTACCTGTATCCCCTTTTTAATATAAGGTCATAAAAAATAAACTTAGAGCTGGTTTTGTCTTGTATGGGCTACTGAAGGTTAACTCAACAAAACTTACATCTGTGATCTCGAAGTGAGTTTATGTTCTAAAGAAAAGTTATTGGGAATCTCAAGAAGGACTTCGTCAAGACAGTTTTCAGTTTTCATTCACCAAAGAACAAGTATTTGAGGAAAAGATGATCCTCAGGGAACACATTACTGTTCCAGAGATCCAAGAATGTATTACTCCCATGGTTCCCTTGAGGGCTAAACCATGGCAACAGCAGCTGGGTTTTCAACTATGCATCATATAGTGGTAAACTGATTCAGGAGGATGTGCAAATGGGGCAATTAAGAAGAAAATGAAGTCAGCAATACAAACAGAAATACATTTACATCAGGTAAACAATGCAGAAAGATCAACTATCGTGACTTACAGAAAATTAATGTTCCCAAAATATAAAATGAGTTATACAATATTTCTAAGACTTGACTTTTTTAAAGTAGTATATTGGAAAAGAAAAGTTCAGTTCCATGTTTTTTTGGGTTTTTTTTAAAGATTTTATTCATTTATTCATGAGAGACAGAGAGAAACAGAGGGAGAAGCAGGCTCCCAAGGAGCAGGAAGCCCGATGCGGGACTCGATCCCAGGACCCTGGAATCATGATCTGAGCCAAAGGCAGACGCTTAACCATCTGAGCCACCCAGGCGCCCAGTTCAGTTCCATATTTAAATAGTCCTTCAGCATCTGAATAAATGGAATTTCTTGGAGGAGAATTGCCATAAGAATCCCAAACTCCCTATTACCTGAGTCCTTGTTTATTAAGTAGCTCTTGTGGAATTGATTGCTTACTCATCCAAAATGGGTATTCTGCCCCATTATCATTTATTAAATGATTCCCCATGTGCTGAAGGAGTCTAGTCATATGCTTTTTACTTGTTCTAAAATTAGCTCATATCATAAAACCTTGATCACAACATAAGATATCAGTAGCACTAAAAAAATAAGTGGGTAATAAAAATTGATGGATTTGTAATACAGCCTGTGGGTGGATGTTGACAATTTTGCATATTCGCCTGCTGCCCAAATAGCTGTTTCCATTTTACCTGCTCCATCTTCCCCAAAGCCACTCAGCTGAGTTCATGGGCTGTTTCAACACATCTCTCCATAATCATTCAGAACACATCAAGCAAAGAAGATGAGGGTGATCTTCAGACAAAGGCAGACTCTCCCGACAAACACGTCTGCTCAAAAAGCCACCAAACAAAACAAACACCAAAAAAAAAAAAATAAGTATAGGAAATAGTTGTGTGGAAAAGAGAAAAGGCAGCACGTTTCAAGGGCATATTATAGAGTTGGGTTTGGTGATGACCTCAGAGGGAAAAGAAGAAAAATCAGAAGCATTCAGGCAGATGCTAACAAGCAGCATTCCAATGTAACATAGTGGCAGATAGGAGCAGATCGAATGAAGAAACACAAGAGCTCGTTAAAAAGCTGGGGCCAATGGAGATTTGAATTACCTGCTTAACTCAAAAATCTTCAATGATAGAGATTTTTGAATAGAAGAAAAGGAAGACAGTTTCTCTTCCTAGCCCTCTGGTGCCTCTACTCTCCCGACCTCTGTTCGTTACACAGCTTATTAAACAGTTCTTTGGCTTGAGCATAGTCTTTCAGTCCCTGAGTTTATTTTAATTTGTACAGTTATTATAAGAAGACTTTCAGATTTTAAGCAAAAAGAAAGTACTCATTCCCAAGTGAAATTTTGGAATATTTTATAGATTATCCCTCCTGCCCTGAAAATTATATTTCACTTATTTGAAGTACTTTATGCAATTCCATGTCCATGTTGCAAAAAGGCCTTTTCCCTTTTGTGGCTCCCTGAAAAAAATCTGTACTCTACGTTAGATTTGCTTAACAAGTTTTGCTGTCTCTGTGGATGCTTTTAATAGCTCTAACAGAATGAAAAAAAAAAAGAAAGAAAAGAAAAGGAAACTTGGGGAAAAGACCTTGAACTAAATAATACTGAGAATATTTATTTGAATGTTCAGATAATGCAACATGCCTTAAAAATCCCAAGTTTCCATTTTAATTAAAAAGGACCATGTGGAAGCATATTAAATATTTTTTTAGATAAAGGCAACCAAAGCACGGAAATCTTCAATTGTCCTTTCAACTTCTACAGTTGTAAAGACTCAAAATTTTAAAAAAAGAAAAAATGCAATCGTTGCTGGTCTAGAGTAACAATTCTGCTGTCAAGGAGAGGATAAATGCTTTCCATCCAAGGATCAGGCTACAGTTCACAAATCCCACTAGGAAGAGAATAGTGCCAAAGAATTACTGCAGGAGTCAAGCTGCATTTTCAAAGTCCATAAATAATGCAGCAAGAGAACATATTTGGAGAAGAAATTTATCAGCCATGGCTTCATCCATATGTAACGGTGGGAATGTCATTCTGACTATTTTGCTGGTGGGGCATTTGTATTCTACTTGATGATTTACATATTGATGGGGCTAAAAGAACCCAGAATTATGTTCCTAGGCATTGCTTTTCCAACATCATACGGCTTGCATATATGTTCCTGAAAGTAGTTAATAAATCAGAGCTAAAGAATCTTGAACCTGTATAAAATTTGTCTACAAAGAGCTAAACTGGGCTGTCTTTCAACTTATTATTTGTGTCAGACCAGAAACAACCAGAATGATGCAATTTATCTGTTGGAATAAGAAGCAATAGGCCTGACACTTGCCAGAATATTCAATATCAACTGATAGAAAATGAATGAAAATACATCACTGAGGCCAGATGTTTTCACAAAACACCCCTGTTTGATAGACCAAGGTACACAAGGAAGGGACATAAAGTACAGGCTTGGTAACCATGAAAATCCATGTCCACAACACCTAGATCTTCACTATTCCTGCAAGCTTCTCAAATGTCAAAGCTGGGTAACTTCCTCCCCAAACCTCTAGCTCCTCTCTCATGACCTAATCACCTCCCACAGGCCCTCTTCCAAACGTCATCACATTGGGGACTACCTTTCAACACATGTATTTGGGGAGAAACCCAGATATTCAGTCTATCGCAGTAGAATAACTCATGTGTGGGACCAGTAAGTAGTACCATCGGACGGAAGGATGGACTGTAGGATGAACAAAAGTGATGAATAAAATTGGAGCCATTGGCTGGGCTCATTTATTGGTCAGATGATTAAAGAGTTTATTTTCAAAACTATAAAAGGGTTGCCAGAATTAGCTAATAAAAACACAGGAAGCCCAGTCAAATTTGAATTCCAGGTAAACATTTCTTTTTACTATAAGTGGGTCCCATGCAACTATTAAATTCAAATATAACTGGGAAGCCTGCAATTTATCTGACAACCCTATTATATATATATATATATATATATATACTCTAGACAAGCATATATATATATATATATATATATATATATATATATATATATAATATTCAGAAACATTGCTGTGGAACTAGCAATGTACTAATTTGAGGTTAAAAAAAAATACATACATATATATATATATATATATATATATATATATATGGACGCCTGGGTGGCTCAGTCGGTTAAGCGTCTGCCTTTGGCTCAAGTGATGCTCCCAGGGTCCTGGGATCGAGTCCCATGTCGGGCTCCCTGTTCAGTGAGGAGCCTGCTTCTCCCTCTTCTCCCAGCTCGTGCTTGCTTCTGCTCTCTGTTGCTATCTCTGTGTCTCTCTCTCACAAATGAATGAAATGAAATCTTCAAAAATATTATAAATATATAATTTTTTTAAATTATAAATATATATATATATATTTCAGGAAAGAATAAAACCAGCTGCACTAAAGTAGTAGTGGTGAAATCAGGAAGGGACATTTTGAAAGAGGAGTCAACAGGACCTGGCAATTGAGAAATGTCAGGTGGAAGGAAGGGGAAGGACTCAGAACTGCCACCAGTATTTAAGCCTGGGTAGCTCAAAGACCATGGAGCCCCTGGCAGAGAGGAATCAAGAAATAAAGAAACATGAGAGTAAAGATAATGAACTCAGTTGGTGACATTTTGAGTTTGAGGAGCTAGAAGCCAGTGGCTTCAGAGAAATGTCCGAGCAAGAAATAGAGATTTGAGTTACCTGCTTAAAAAAGAGGGAGCTAAAGCTCCATTTTGCTCTCGTCTTTACATTACATTTAGCTTCTCCTTGACATGATGTGATTCATCTTACAAATAAAAAGAGAAGATTTACACTACACTAAGTCTTTGTATTTTTTTATAATAAAATAGGATTGCTGAGATTTTCAATGATACTATTATGGGAAGCAATATCATGTGAAGAAGGATCGTTGAGCTTTGGAGTTAGAGCAATGTAGATTCAAATCCCAACTTTTCTCCTGCAGCCTAGGTGACTTCTTACTCTATTATTTAGCCTCTCTGATGTTTAGTTTTCTTCCAGGCATAATATATACTAGTAAGATTATAATGAGGAATAAATGAGTTTTATAGAAAAAAAGGATCCAGCATAGTACCTGTACAAATTAGTTGCTCAATAAATGATAGCTGTTGCTCTTATTCTTTATCTTTGAGGTTTTCAGTTTCAATCATCAAAAACAGTAAACAAAAATCTAAGTGTACTTAAATGTTCAGACCACTGTATCAGGTAAAGAACTACTTATACTTGACATGCTGCATCTACAGAATTATTTAATCCTACTAAGAAAAGTCAAGGATGCGTGCGGACCAAACAACTGCTAGAAAAGCAGAAGTGGCCAAGTCAGTAAATGCTGCACTTATCTTAATGCAAATAAAATTTAATTGACTTTTATACAGAAGAGACCATTCGTTCTGACACCATGAAGATGTAGCAAATAGTTTCCATGAATAAAGTCCATGTCATTTCCAAAGTAAGCTAAGTAGAACTATTGATCTTGTTGTAATTACTGGCATCCAGGACCATTTTGAGCACTAAATTGTATCATCATACTAAAAAGACTGAGATTTTTAATCTTGCCATAGATAATTGTCTAATGATACAGCTAAACTCCAATGTTCTGAGACTAAAATAATTCTAAGTGTGTATACAATATTGGCATTAACAGAAGCAATGGAACACTATTTTGCTGACTTTCCTGTATTTTTTAATAAAATTCTGCAAAGCTTAGCTGTAATATCAGACCAAAGGGGAAAGCTCATATATTCACAGGAAGAGGCAGTTTTGAAAACTCAGAGATAGGCATTTCCAAAAGAAATTAAAATGGCCTGAAAGGTAGTTGGATTGAGCAACTGTGCACAATTTCTTTCCACACATATGAAATTCCTTCCAAACCTTGACATCATCACCTGGTGTGAACTCTGTTTACCCAAGTAAAAAATTTGCCCAAGAGAATCTCGTGAAAACAACAAATAACAGTGGGTTTTTCTAATTAAGAAACTCGGTAACTTGAAATTGAAGTGAAAAAGCTTTTATCGAAGCCACAGGGACTAGATCTTTTCTAAGGTTCTGAGAATATTGGTATAACCTACTAAAATCTGAGTTTATTATTTCTCTCCTAAATGAGATATTTGCCTCAAAACTGACACCTCCCCTCTAATTTCTGATCATGGCAATCCACCCCATGTTGGAGAGCATTATTGAATTCGCCCTCCCAAATCTCGGATTATGTCACATCTTCAAGGATCTTCTGATATTCCTTACCCCAGGGAGTATAAACATCTGTCTACAACCCAGCCCCATGTCACCTTCATGACCCGTCACCCACTTACTTCACCACATTTACCCTGAGCACTTCTAAACTAGACCACTTATCAAATGCTCTTCATTTTGCCTTAAAAAATGTGCTACCCATTGGCTATGCTCAATTTGAGTAACAGAATTTTTTTTTCTAATTGTCACATAAGATCTAACCCATCCAGTTTCCTATTAAAAAGCTATTCCTCTAAATATTGTTATAAGTAATAATGTGGGTGGGATTTAAGAACACAAGCGATTTAGTCAAACATTCAAAATGGCTCTGCCTTTTATCTAGTTTCCCCATCTGAAAACTGAAGATAAAGTATCACATATGCCTTTTGTAAGGATTAAATAAGAAAAGATAAATGATGATAGCTAGAAGAAAGAGAGAGAAAAAGTAATAGAGTTCCCCTGTCACTAGTAAATAATCATTTAATGGTATTTATAAAATGGCAGCTACTCTTTAAATGGAGTTCAGTAATATGATAACAAACTGTTCCTTGTGATACTGTCACTAGCCCCCCCCATTGAGAACTTTATTTTTTTTTAATATTTATTTATTTATTTGAGAGAGAGCATAGGGGAACAAGTGAGGGTAGAGAGAGAGAATCTCTCAAGCAGGCTCCCTTCTAAGCACTGAGCACGGAGCCCTACGTGGGGCTCCATCCCACAACCCATGAAATCAATGAGCCGAAATCAAAAGTCAGTGGCTCAACCTATGGAGCCACCCAGGTGCCCCCCCCCATTGGGAACTTTAATCAGTAGACTAATATTAGAAATATTTTAGTCCATTTTATACCCTTTTCTGTACCCCACTTTATTTTTCTCACATTGTTAATGGACTTCCATGGGAGACATTTTTCCTTTGTGATGATTTGTAAGTTGCTGTCTGTCTCTCTCTTTTTTAAAATTTGCAAAGATTTTATTATAATGTTGTTGAATATCTTCTTATAGCTTAATTCACCATTTATATTTCTTCTTTGGAAATTGATCATGCATATCCCCAGACTGTTTTTTTTCTATTTATACATTTATCTTACTAATTTATAATAACACTTCACATAATTAAACAAATGCTCATTTTACTTCCATAATGTGTGTGTGTGTGTGTGTGTACAGCAGTGTGTGTGTGTGTTTGTGTGTGTGTGTGTGTGTGTGTTTGTGTATCTTATCTCTTTTCACCAAGTACTTTGAATCATCATTTTCTCTGGGAAAAAAAACATTTTGCTATGGCCATATTCAAAGAGTGGTCCTTAAACCACCTGCTTCAGAAACTCTTGGGATATTTGTTAAAAAGATTTCTGGGCCCTTCCCAGACCTACTGTATATAAATTTTGATAGGGTAAGAATTTCTGAGTGAATCTTAAACACATTCAGGTCTGATCATCAACATTGGATAGGCTAAGAGATGGGGAGAGGGAGTTCAGACTCTTTGGGCAAAAGAATCACTTTTTATTTAAATATATTCAGCACCACTTATGCAGCACTTATTTGGATTATTTTAAATGTAAATACCTAGGAATATAATATTTTAGTCTCCCTAGAACCTTTGGAGCTGATCTAGGTGCTTATCCAGGGATGTAACCATTTGGCTTTTGGGATGATAAAAGAAGTTTTTTAGAAACAGCTATAGATCTAATTCTCAAGGTATGTGAAAATGTGTCTAGGAGAAGGGAAAGCGAACACTTTCTCTAACTTTATTGAATATATGATTCAGGAAGCTAGGGCTTTTTTACAACACTGAGGAATTCGGGAAACTGTTATTTCCCTAGTTTCATTAGCCTATTTATCTCTCCTTACACCAAAACCATTGACTTAATTACTGTAGTTCTATAGTCTATTTCGAAACCAAGTAGTGTAAATCCTCCAGTTTAGCTCTTCAAGATTGTCTTTTCTGCTTCAGATTCTTTGCATTTTTATGTAAATTTTAGAATTTTATGTTTTTCCATGGTAAATAATGGTAATCAAAAATACTCAGATCTCAGGGTATCCAGGTAGCTCAGTTGGTTGGGCATCGGCTCTTGATCTCAGATCAGGCCTTGATCTCATGGTCATGGGTTCAGGCCCCGGGTTGGGCTTCATGCTGGGCATAGAGCCTACTTAAAAAAAAAAATTCAGGGGCGCCTGGGTGGCTCAGTCGGTTAAGCGTCTGCCTTCGGCTCAGGTCATGATCCCAGGGTCCTGGGATCGAGCCCTGCATCGGGCTTCCTGCTCAGCCAGGAGACTGCTTCTCCCTCTCCCGCTCCTGCTCCCACTGCTTGTGTTCCCTCTCTCGCTGTCTCTCTCTCTGTCAAATAAATAAATAAAATCTTTAAAAAAAAAATTCAGATCTCAATCCCTGGAACCTGGGAATGTTACCTTATATGGCAAAAGAGACTTTGCAGAGGGGCGCCTGGGTGGCTCAGTCATTAAGCGTCTGCCTTCGGCTCAGGTCATGATCCTGGGGTCGTGGGATGGAGCCCCACCTAGGGCTCCTTGCTCAGCGGGAAGCCTGCTTCTCCCTCTCCCACTGTGCCTGCTTATGTTCCCTCTCTCGCTGTCTCTCTTTCTGTCAAATGAATAAATAAAAATCTTTAAAAATAAAAGAGACCTTGCAGGTATGATTAAGTTAAGGATCTTGAGTAGGAAGATTATCATAGATTATCCCAGTGGGCCACAAATACAATCACAAGTGTCCTTATAAGAGGGAAGTAGAGGAGATTTGACCTCAGAAGAGGAAAAGGCAATGTGACAATGGGACAGAGATTGAAACGATGTAGCCTCAAGCCAAAGCTGGGAACAAGAAACAGGATGTCCCCTGGCACCTCTAGAAGGAAACAGCCTTGCCACCACCTTGATTTTAGCCCTATTGGACTTATTTCAGACTTCTGGCCTCCAGAACTGCAAGATCCTAAACTTATTTTAAGCCATTAAGTTTGTGGTAATTTGTTACAGTAGCAATAGGAATATAATACACACCCTATATTTTTAAAAAACCTAGTGGTATTTTGATCGGGATTGTATTGACTCTATAGATCAACTGGGGAATAATTGATTCTTAACCACAGTAGGTCTTCCAATCCTTGAAGATAGTGTCTTCCTTTAAGTTCTCTTTAGTTTTTCCAAGCAACCTTTCATAGTTTTCAGCGTACAGTCATGTACATCTTCCACTAAATTTATTCCTAAGTATCTGATGCTTTGATGTCATTGTAAATAGAATTTCATTATCTTATTTTCCAATCTTTTTTGCTAACGTATAAACATCCCGTAGATTTTATATTGACCTTGTATACTGAAATCCTAAATCTTTTCTTTTGATGAAGCTCAATGAAGACAGAAATTAAAGATTAAAAGACTGAAAAGAATTTCCTCCTCTAGGTAACTAGAAATTCACAAATGATTCTAGTTCCCTAAGAATTCTACATTTATTTGATCATCTCTTTAAACCCATCCATCTGAAATCTTTTATGTCAGTCTGATTCATATCTTATTGAGACAGAAAATGAACAGCATATCAGCAATTCTCAGGATGGGTCTATGAGAGTGGGTCTAAGGCTAATATGGCAGGTCCAATTCAGAAAAGCTTTGACGATTATATTTCAAGAGTGGTGCGAGTGATTTGAGATGTTTGAAATAAGATGGCTTCTTAGCAATAAGGCATACTTTGGCTGATCATCACTAATTTGTAACTGCCAATTACCCCGTATCTTGGGCTCTATCTTGAAAAATGCTTGTGACATTTTTTTCAAGTTCATGAATAACAAGGCTCTTCAAAAAGTCATTGTGTCTCATCACTGTACTTTTTTCTCTGAAATCACAATAATGTGTAAGTACTGCTCTTTTTCCTCATTAAGTACACTCTTCCCCTTAATTTCCATAGCGGGAAGACTGCTTTTTTCCCTTCCTTCTATATTGTACTCTTTCTGGTGACAATTTAATGAATGAACTAGTGTGAAGGCTAATCTTAACTCACAAAAATTGGGGTAAGCATATCTGGTTTTTATTTATCCCTTTTTCTTTTAGGATGCTAGAAGGATAAAGGAAAGTGGGGAAGAGGGGAGAGATAGAGCCTACAAATAATGCAGCCCCAATCTTGAGTGTCTATTCTTACAGCATAAGGACTTTCCTCTTTTATACACACCTATTGAGTTGATAACATCAGCCCTATCAAAAAGGCAGAAAAGTAAAGGATTTGGAATAGTTAATTCCCTGATAGACTCAAAATTACACAGCTAAGAAGTTGTGAGAGGTTTTCTAGCAGAGTTCAGAGGTGTGAGGTAGCAATAGACTGATGCGATCAGTTCCCCAAAATCTCATCTGAATTAGTCACAGTCCTACTTTCAATCCTTATCTGACTTTCTTCAGAAAGCTAAATCATCCTTCTCTCAAAAGGAAATACAATATTAATATACGCCTGTTATTATCAGTGTTCGTGCATATATGTATGCATATAAGTGCTCGTCCCTATTAATATTTCTCATGAGAGATTACAAAAGTGAAAAGAAGCTTTTTAAAAAAAATTTCCTATTTATTAAGGCAAGATGGCTTAAAAAATGAGGTAAAAATTAAGAAAGGGCTATGGTGAAATAAATGGGCCTTTAGGGGTATATTATTTCACCTTTATGTTAGGTGCCGGGATTTATTAGGGACCAGAGAAGCCCAAAGAACCAGGCCTGGAGAGGAAGTAGTACTAGGAATTTAAAAAGTTACATATAAGTTCCATACTTCAAATACATGATTTAAACATTTGAATGTATTTTATTTTGAAAATGTAACTTATATTTTCAAACATACATATGAACAAATAATACTTGCCCATGAATCAAATTTTAAAAGGTACAAAAGTTTACATAGTAAAAATAAGTTTCTTCCCCTCCACTATCTTGCAATCCCTCAGTTTCCCCTTTCTGAAGGCAAACACTATTACTGGTTTCTTCTGTTCTTCCCAAGATTAAAGAGTCTTTAGAAAAACAAATCACTCGGGAATGCTAAGATATCTATTTGCAGCCTCATAGAATGTTTGAGATACACATTCCATGGCATTTTAATTAAACTGTTCAATATGAGTCTATGGTAAGAGTCATTGCGTGCTGTATCTGTCATTCCTAAGAGAGATGGGGAAGAGTAATGTGTCAACCCACCAATATTTATTATATTATATTATATTATATTATATTATATTATATTATATTATATTATATTATTAAAACTAATTACCTAGAAAGCTTTGTTTAAAACATACTGTTATGGAGGCACACTTGTTTCCCCTTTATTCTCAGCTCTAATTCAGATAGGATATTGTTTTAATTTTATTTAGTTTTAATTTCACTTTAATTTTAATAGCCTGAATTACTTGGCTAAGATCCATACCTTACTGGAAATTCATATTTACTCCCTCTTCACAATCTCTACTTCATAGATCTTCCTTCATTAAAAAAGATCTTAGTAGTCCCCCTTATCATGTCATTTAATAATGGCAGGCTGCAGTCAATTTCTGGGTTGCTTTCGAGGCGCCATAATTAGAGCCTATAGCTGCTAGAAAGCAGTGCAGGCAGACTTCCTTACTCCATGGACTTTTAGTTGAGCCTTTCTTGTTTCATTGGCTGAATTGCCTACCAATCTCATCACTGACAGAAATAAAACTTATTTTTCTCCATTTAGTGCTCCCAAGTCTCCTCTTACCTGTCTTCCTACTGACAAATGGCCTGTTCTTTGAAGATATGACTATTGATCATTAACCATCCTGGGGGAATAGAGTCGTTCTGCAAGAAGAAATCATCTGTCCTCTGGTGTGAGCTGTATTGTAGCACTAATATGCACAGCCCACGGAGCTGATGGATTTGTAGAGCCCAGACATCTCAGTGGCCATATCAACCAGACCAGCTGAGCTTCTTTCAAACACAGAGCGACTTCAAAACTCAATTGAGCAGTGATGTTGCACTCTTAAAGTCCACAAGACAGAGAACCAAAAAAATAGGTTTTGAGGTTGACATGAGAGTGGTGTTTAATTGGCATGAGTGAAATTGATACTGCAATCATCCACATTGACATAATGAATAAAAATTTTCAAGGAGTCTAGATGGCTAAAGAAACGTCTCCAGTCTGTAGCATTTTTAGTAATTTTAAACCAATAAGTTGAAAAACAAATCAGCTACATCTCATTTTTTAAATGAAATTAACTGATTGATTAAACCTAGAAACTTATTTTAATACTGTATAAAAATGACTTTGATGTGTTTCATCTTCATGTGGGGTTATGACAGGGGGGAGAAAAACAAAGCCGTGAAATTCACATATCCAAATTTTTACCCAGGTTTAACCAAAAACTTCAAGTTCCTAACTTCATTTATTGTTTCTTTTCAGTAGGCTAGAATAATTTCAGTGATGAAAGTCCCAAAAGAAAATCTTGAAGGCAATTCTGAATAGAAATGACAACTTCTAAGGATGAATAGGCATATTATTTCAGTCAAAAAGGAAAGATTCTGTTATTTAAAGGTATGATGTTTCTTTTTTCAGAGCTTCGCTACCTAGCAGCTTGTACTACCTTAAAAAAAAAAATCTAAGAATAAACCTGAACCTTTCTTCCATGACAACCTTTAAAATTATTGTTTGATTAACGGCTCATGCTGTCATAAGGTGATGCCTAATTATGCACCAATGTTTCACTCATTATATAGTGAAGCAATGGCATGGCACATTAGTTTGAGAACAGAGAAATGAATGCCTTTTAATAAGATATATGTCTCCCACATTTCTTTTCCTCCTTTCCCAAGTAAGTTTCAAAATAGGCTTGCTTTAGCTCCACGATAGGGAAAATTCCCTTTAAATTCTCTACTTCAGCAGCAGTCTATTTACTGCTACAAATGACCACTCCAAAGATTGTCTGAATTAACTTTAAGAAAATTGTTCTCCATTGTCGCAACTGCTATCGGTAAATGTTAGTAATTGTAGCTTTTTACAGATGGGCTTTCAGCAGCTTTAACCCATTACGGACTGTGAGTCTGTCTATTGTAACCATTCAGGAAAAAAAAGAGAGACCCTTTGCCTTTTTCCAGGGCTGGCAACAGTTAGAGAACCGTGGGCTTTTTGCTTGATTTGTTGCCTCGTCTCATATTAATGAAGGGACATTTGGATGGGATAATAATGAGGCCAGAGATCTCACTTCAGCCATACACAACCTGCCAAATTCTCCCCTGCCATTCCCGGAAGCGTTGAACAGCATGCGTTCACACCATCTACCCCGCCAGACGGGCAGAACCCACGCCCCCTCCCTCAGTAATAGCGCCGGCCGTGCCTGGGCAAACAGCGGTATGCCTGGCACTTCTGGGGTTCAGATGCCCCCAATGTTCGAA
>NC_058404.1:55439537-55443527 GCF_002201575.2 Neomonachus schauinslandi | reverse complement strand
CCCCTCTCATGTGCTCTCTCTCATTCTCTCTCTCTCAAATAAATAAATAAAATCTTTAAAAAAAATAAATAAAATAAATAAATAAGTCCAAATATGTGAACTAATTTAAATATCCATCAATGGATTTAGTGAAATAAATTCCAGTTCTTCCATATACGTTTCTTTAAAAATAATGTGTGTTTATATTTATTGATATGAAAAGACATTCACAAAATGTTAATAAATAGGAGGAGGGGGATTATTACAAAACAGTATATAAAAATATATATATAAAAAAGTATAAAATTTTTTTCATGTTCACACATAAAAGTAAAATTGCATCATTTCCTCAGTCACAAAGCTTCCTATGGCTTCCTAATACCTACAGAAGAGCCTGACTTTCTAGCATAACATTTGAAGCTCTTTACATAAAACACTCCTTTTCCTCCCTCAAGAGAATGTGCTTTATTCACACAAATCTATTATCCTGTCCCAAAGGACCGTGTGCTGTCACATTTTCATGGAGCTCATGCTGTTCTCTCAACCTGGAAGGAGAAATCTTCCACATTTGCTTCTTAAGGAAATTCTCCTCATGCTTCAAGTCTTTGCTTCAATGTTACCTTTCATTGGAAACTAGCACTAAGCCGACCCCGACTCCTTCCCTACATTCTCACAGCACAATATTTATACATCAACATTTTTGACAAGGCTTCTTCACACACAGCACTGAGTTTAATGCTCGTAATAGAGACTCCAATAACTGTTTGCTTAAATACAAGCCATATAAAATTTTAATTATTTGAGCAATTTCTCAAATAAAATAAAAAATTAAATAAATCTATCTTTTTTGGCATTCCTGTTTCTATTAATTAAAGAATAATTGATAGAAATGAAAAATGGGGGGGGCGGAGCAAGATAGCAGAGGAGTAGGAGACCTGGATTTCGTCTCCTCTCAGGAATTCAGCTGGATAGGGATCAAACCTTTCTGAACACCTACAAACTCAACAGGAGATCGAAGAAAAGAAGAGCAACAACTCTCTCATCAGAAAAGCGACCACTTTCTGGAAGGTAGGATGTGCGGAGAAGTGAATCCGAGGCGATATTCGGGAGGATAGACGGCGGGGGAGGGGCCTCCGGCGGCCGCTTCTGGCAAGTGATGGAGCCGCGGAGCACAAAATCGGAACTTTTAAAAGTCTGCTCAACCGAGGGACGTCACTCTGGTGGCTAAGCGGGGGGTGGAACCCTCCGGGACAGTGTGGTCTCAGGACCCTCGGGGTCACAGAAAGTCTGGGGGTGCCTGAGTGTGGCAGAGCTCCCAGGTAACGGAGCAGGGAAGCCGGCTGCAGAGGCGGAGCCCAGGTGCGGGCTCTCAGCTCGGGGTTGCCATAAACCGTGATCCGCGGCACAGTCGGGCCCCTGCTCCTCCAGCAGGGACCCAACAAGCGGCAGATCCGGGGAGACTCCCCTTCCTCCCCCGGGAGGAGCCGCGCGGGAGTGCACCGCAGGGATCTGCTGGGTTTGGAGACTCCACCCGGGGTCGGGTGCCAGAGATAGAAAGGCGCGGTCACAGGCCGGGTGAGCACGGAGTGCGGCTGGAGACCGGGGAGACGGGAGTGACTGACGGCTTTTCTCTGGGGTCTCACTGAGAAGCGGGGCCCTGAGTTCTCGGCTCCTCTGGGGAGGAGATTGGGAGGCCGCCATTTTCACTCTCCGCCTCCAAAGCTGTACAGAAAGCTCGCAGGGAACAAAAGCACCGGAGAGCAAACCCGGGCAGATTACTTAGCCGGGAGGGGGCAAGGGCGGGGCAATTCTGCCTCCAGCAGAGACATTTGGAAACCACGGCAACAGGCCCCTCCCCAGAAGATCAGCGAGAACAGCCAGCCAAGGCCAAGTTTACTGATCAATGAGAACGGCAGAACTCCAGCGCTAGGGGACTACTGCACATAGAATTCATGGCTTTTTTACCATGATTCTTTAGTCTTTCAAAGTTAATTTTTTTTAACTGTCTTTTTTTCTTTCTTTTTCTTTTTTCTTTTTTTGAATTTTTCTTTTTCCCTTTTTCAACCAACATCTTATCAATCCCTTTTTTAAAAAAACATTTTTATTTTTCATTTTTAGAGTCATATTCTATCCCTTCATAGTAGTTACCTGTATTTTTGGCATATATATATAAGTTGTTCTCTCTTTAAAATTTTGAGATAGTTTCTTCTAACAGATAAAAATATACTCTAAATCTCTAGTATATGGTGTTTTCTACTCCCCTGCCTGATCACATTCTCTCCCTTTATTTTTCTTTTTTCTTTTTTTAAATCCTCTTCTTTCTTTTTTCAAACAACTTCTTATCAATTCTTTTTATAAAATTATTTATAATTTCCATCTTTACAGTCATATTCCATCCCTTCATCATATCAACCCTTATTTTTGTACAAATATAAGTTTTTCTTTCTTTAAAATTTTGGGAGGCACGTTCTTCTAAAAGACCAAAATACACCCCAAATCTAGTGTGTGTCACTGATCTATATACCAGCCTGATCATATTTGATCACATTCTGGTTTTTGTTGTTGTTGTTGTTGTTTTGTTTTGTTTGTTTTTCTTTGTTTTTATCTTTATCTTTTTCTTTTTCTTTTTTCTCTCTTTCCGTTTCTTTTTCCACTGCTTCAGGTCTTTTCTGATTTGTTTAGAGTATATTTTCTGGGGACATTGTTACTCTGCTAGCATTTTGTTCTCTCATTAATCTATTCTCCTCTGCACAAAATGACAAGATGGAAAAAATCACCTCAACAAAAAGAACAAGAGGTAGTACCGACTGCCAGGGACCTACTCCATACGGACATTAGTACGATGTCAGATCTAGAGTTCAGAATCATCACTTTAAAGATACTAGCTGGGCTTGAAAAAAATATGGAAGTTATTAGAGAAACCCTTTCTGGAGAAGTAAAAGAACTAAAATCTAACCAAGTAGAAATCAAAAAGGCTATTAATGAGGTGCAATCAAAAATGAGGGCACTAACTGCTAGGATAAATGAGGCAGAAGAGAGAATCAGTAATATAGAAGACCAAATGATGGAAAATAAAGAAGCTGAGAAAAAGAGAGATAAACAACTACTGGATCATGAGGGCAGAATTCGAGAGATAAGCAATACCATAAGATGAAACAACATTAGAATAATTGGGATCCCGGAAGAAGAAGAAAGAGAGAGAGGGGCAGAAGGTATAATGGAGCAAATTATAGCAGAGAACTTCCCTAATTTGGGGAAAGAAACAGGCATCAAAATCCAGGAAGCACAGAGAACCCCTCTCAAAATCAATAAAAATAGGTCAACACCCGACATCTAATAGTAAAACTTACGAGTCTCATAGACAAAGAGAAAATCCTGAAAGCAGCTCGGGAGAAGAGATATGTAACCTACAATGGTAGAAACATTAGATTGGCAACAGACCTATCCACAGAGACCTGGCAGGCCAGAAAGGACTGGCAGGATATATTCAGAGCACTAAATGAGAAAAATATGCAGCCAAAAATACTATTCCAGCTAGGCTGTCATTGAAAATTGAAGGAGAGATAAAAAGCTTCCAGGACAAACAAACGCTAAAGGAATTTGCAAACACAAAACCAGCCCTACAATATTGAAAGGGGTCCTCTAAGCAAAGAGAGACCCTAAAAGCAACATAGACCAGAAAGGAACACAGACAATATATGGTAACAGTCACCTTACAGGCAATACAATGGCACTAAATTCCTATCTTTCAATAGTTACCCTGAATGTAAATGGGCTAAATGCCCCAATCAAAAGAAACAGGTTATCAGACTGGATTAAAAAACAAGACCCATCTATATGCTGTCTGCAAGAGACTCATTTTAGAACCAAAGACGCCCCCAGATTGAAAGTGAGGGGGTGGAAAACTATTTACCATGCTAATGGACACCAAAAGAAAGCTGGGGTGGCAATCCTTATATCAGACAAATTAGATTTTAAACCAAAGACTGTAATAAGAGATGAGGAAGGACA
>NC_058404.1:55275814-55439137 GCF_002201575.2 Neomonachus schauinslandi | reverse complement strand
ATACGGACATTAGTACGATGTCAGATCTAGAGTTCAGAATCATCACTTTAAAGATACTAGCTGGGCTTGAAAAAAATATGGAAGTTATTAGAGAAACCCTTTCTGGAGAAGTAAAAGAACTAAAATCTAACCAAGTAGAAATCAAAAAGGCTATTAATGAGGTGCAATCAAAAATGAGGGCACTAACTGCTAGGATAAATGAGGCAGAAGAGAGAATCAGTAATATAGAAGACCAAATGATGGAAAATAAAGAAGCTGAGAAAAAGAGAGATAAACAACTACTGGATCATGAGGGCAGAATTCGAGAGATAAGCAATACCATAAGATGAAACAACATTAGAATAATTGGGATCCCGGAAGAAGAAGAAAGAGAGAGAGGGGCAGAAGGTATAATGGAGCAAATTATAGCAGAGAACTTCCCTAATTTGGGGAAAGAAACAGGCATCAAAATCCAGGAAGCACAGAGAACCCCTCTCAAAATCAATAAAAATAGGTCAACACCCGACATCTAATAGTAAAACTTACGAGTCTCATAGACAAAGAGAAAATCCTGAAAGCAGCTCGGGAGAAGAGATATGTAACCTACAATGGTAGAAACATTAGATTGGCAACAGACCTATCCACAGAGACCTGGCAGGCCAGAAAGGACTGGCAGGATATATTCAGAGCACTAAATGAGAAAAATATGCAGCCAAAAATACTATTCCAGCTAGGCTGTCATTGAAAATTGAAGGAGAGATAAAAAGCTTCCAGGACAAACAAACGCTAAAGGAATTTGCAAACACAAAACCAGCCCTACAATATTGAAAGGGGTCCTCTAAGCAAAGAGAGACCCTAAAAGCAACATAGACCAGAAAGGAACACAGACAATATATGGTAACAGTCACCTTACAGGCAATACAATGGCACTAAATTCCTATCTTTCAATAGTTACCCTGAATGTAAATGGGCTAAATGCCCCAATCAAAAGAAACAGGTTATCAGACTGGATTAAAAAACAAGACCCATCTATATGCTGTCTGCAAGAGACTCATTTTAGAACCAAAGACGCCCCCAGATTGAAAGTGAGGGGGTGGAAAACTATTTACCATGCTAATGGACACCAAAAGAAAGCTGGGGTGGCAATCCTTATATCAGACAAATTAGATTTTAAACCAAAGACTGTAATAAGAGATGAGGAAGGACATTATATCCTACTTAAAGGGTCTATCCAACAAGAAGATCTAACAATTGTAAATATCTATGCCCCTAACATGGGAGCAGCCAATTATATAAGGCAATTAATAACAAAAGCAAAGAAACACATCGACAACAATACAATAATAGTGGGGGACTTTAACACCCTCCTCACTGAAATGGACAGATCGTCTAAGCAAAAGATCAACAAGGAAATAAAGACTTTAAACGACACACTGGACCAAATGGACTTCACAGACATATTCAGAACATTCCATCCCAAAGCAACAGAATACACATTCTTCTCTAGTCCCCATGGAACATTCTCCAGAATTGATCACATCCTAGGTCATAAATCAGGTCTCAACCGGTACCAAAAGATTGGGATCATTCCCTGCCTATTTTCAGACCACAATGCTTTGAAACTAGAACTCAATCACAAGAGGAAAGTCAGAAAGAACTCAAATACATGGAGGCTAAAGAGCATCCTACTGAAGAATGGATGGGTCAACCAGGAAATTAAAGAAGAATTAAAAAAATACATGGAAACCAATGAAAATGAAAACACAACTGTTCAAAATTTTGGGATGCAGCAAAGGCAGTCCTAAGAGGAAAGTATATAGCAATACAAGCCTTTCTCAAGAAACAAGAAAGGTCTCAAGTACACAACCTAACCCTATACCTAAAGGAGCTGGAGAAAGAACAGCAAATAAAGCCTAAACCCAGCAGGAGAAGAGAAGTAATAAAGGTCAGAGCAGAAATCAATGAAATAGAAACCAAAAGAACAGTAGAACAGATCAACGAAACTAGGAGCTGGTTCTTTGAAAGAATTAACAAGATTGATAAACCCCTGGCCAGACTTCTCAAAAAGAAAAGAGAAAGGACCCAAATCAACAAAATCATGAATGAAAGAGGAGAGATCACAACCAACACCAAAGAAATACAAACAATTATAAGAACATATTATGAGCAACTCTATGCCAGCAAATCCGATAACCTGGAAGAAATGGATGCATTCCTAGAGATGTATCAACTACCAAAACTGAACCAGGAAGAAATAGAAAACCTGAACAGACCTATAACCACTAAGGAAATTGAAGCAGTCATCAAAAATCTACCAACAAACAAAAGCCCAGGGCCAGATGGCTTCCCAGGGAAATTCTACCAAACATTTCAAGAAGAATTAATACCTATTCTTCTGAAACTGTTCCAAAAAATAGAAATGGAAGGAAAACTTCCAAACTCATTTTATGAGGCCAGCATTACCTTGATCTCAAAACCAGACAAAGACCCCATCAAAAAGGAGAACTACAGACCAATATCCCTGATGAACATGGATGCAAAAATTCTCACCAAAATACTAGCCAATAGGATACAACAGTACATTAAAAGCATTATTCACCACGACCAAGTGGGATTTATCCCTGGGCTGCAAGGTTGGTTCAACATCCACAAATCGATCAACATGATACAATACATTAACAAAAGAAGGAACAAGAATCATATGATCCTCTCAATAGATGCAGAAAAAGCTTTTGACAAAGTACAGCATCCTTTCTTGATCAAAACTCTTCCGAGTATAGGCATAGAGGGTACATACCTCAATATCATAAAAGCCATCTATGAAAAACCTACAGCGAATATCATTCTCAATGGGGAAAAACTGAGAGCTTTCCCCCTAAGGTCAGGAACGCGGCAGGGATGTCCACTATCACCACTGCTATTCAACATAGTATTGGAAGTCCTAGCCACAGCCATCAGACAACAAAAAGAAATAAAAGGCATCCAAATCGGCAAAGAAGAAGTCAAACTCTCACTCTTTGCAGATGATATGATACTTTATGTGGAAAACCCCAAAGACTCCACCCCAAAACTGCTAGAACTCATACAGGAATTCAGTAAAGTGGCAGGATATAAAATCAATGCACAGAAGTCAGTGGCATTCCTATACACCAACAACAAGACAAAAGAAAGAGAAATTAAGGAGTTGATCCCATTTACAATTGCACCCAAAACCATAAGATACCTAGGAATAAATCTAACCAAAGAGACAAAGGATCTGTACTCAGAAAACTATAAAATACTCATGAAAGAAATTGAGGAAGACACAAAGAAATGGAAAAACGTTCCATGCTCATGGATTGGAAGAACAAATACTGTGAAGATGTCAATGCTACCTAGAGCAATCTACACATTCAAAGCAATCCCCATCAAAATACCATCCACTTTTTTCAAAGAAATGGAACAAATAATCCTAAAATTTGTATGGAACCAGAAAAGACCCCGCATAGCCAGAGGAATGTTGAAAAAGAAAAGCAAAGCCGGCGGCATCACAATTCCGGACTTCCAGCTCTATTACAAAGCTGTCATCATCAAGCCAGCATGGTACTGGCACAAAAACAGAAACATAGACAAATGGAACAGAATAGAGAGCCCAGAAATGGACCCTCAACTCTAGGGTCAACTAATCTTTGACAAAGCAGGAAAGAATGTCCAATGGAAAAAAGACAAGTCTCTTCAACAAATGGTGTTGGGAAAATTGGATAGCCACATGCAGAAGAATGAAACTGGACCATTTCCTTACACCACACACAAAAATAGACTCCAAATGGTTGAAAGACCTCAATGTGAGACAGGAGTCCATCGAAATCTTAAAGGAGAACACAGGCAGCAACCTCTTTGACCTCAGCCGAAGCAACTTCTTCCTAGAAACATCACCAAAGGCAAGGGAAGCAAGGGCAAAAATGAACTATTGGGACTTCATCAAGATAAAAAGCTTTTGCAAAGCAAAGGAAACAGTCAACAAAACCAAAAGACAACCGACAGAATGGGAGAAGATATTTGCAAATGACATATCAGATAAAGGGCTAGTATCCAAAATCTATAAAGAACTCATCAAACTCAACACCCAAAGAACAAAGAATCCAATCAAGAAATGGGCAGAAGACATGAACAGACATTTTTCCAAAGAAGACATCCAAATGGCCAACAGACACATGAAAAAGTGCTCAATATCGCTCGGCATCAAGGAAATCCAAATCAAAATTTCAATGAGATACCACCTCACACCATTCAGAATGGCTAAAATTAACAAGTCAGGAAACGACAGATGTTGGCGGGGACGCGGAGAAAGGGGAACCCTCCTACACTGTTGGTGGGAATGCAAGCTGGTGCAACCACTCTGGAAAACAGTATGGAGGTTCCTCAAAAAGTTAAAAATAGAGCTACCATATGATCCAGCAATTGCACTACTGGGTATTTACCCCAAAGATACAAAAGTAGGGATCCGAAAGGGTACGTGCACCCCGATGTTTATAGCAGCAATGTCCACAATAGCCAAACTGTGGAAAGAGCCAAGATGTCCATCCACAGTTGAATGGATAAAGAAGAAGTGGTATATATATACAATGGAATATTATGCAGCCATCAAAAGGAATGAGATCTTGCCATTTGCAACGACGTGGATGGAACTGGAGGGTATTATGTTGAGCGAAATAAGTCAAACAGAGAAAGACATGTATCATATGATCTCACTGATATGAGGAATTCTTAATCTCAGGAAACAAACTGAGGGTTGCTGGAGTGGGGGGTGGGGTGGGAGGGATGGGGTGACTGGGTGATAGACACTGGGGAGGGTATGTGCTCTGGTAAGCGCTGTGAATTGTGCAAGACTGTTGAATCTCAGATTTGTACCTCTGAAACAAATAATGCAATATATGTTAAGAAAAAAAAAAAGAAGAAGAAGAAGGTAGCAGGAGGGGAAGAATGAAGCGGGGGAAATCGGAGGGGTAGACGAACCATGGGAGACGATGGACTCTGAAAGACAAACTGAGGGTTCTAGAGGGGAGGGGGGTGGGAGGATGGGTTAGCCTGGTGGTGGGTATTGAGGAGGGCACATTCTGCATGGAGCACTGGGTGTTATGCACAAACAATGAATCATGGAACACTTCATCTAAAACTAATGATGTAATGTATGGGGATTAACATAAGAATTAAAAAAATAAATAAAAAAGTAAGATCGTATACAGATTAAAAAAAAAAAAGAAATGAAAAATAGTGCATAAAAATGCCTCATAATTTGACTTAGACCCCCCCAAGGCAACCTCTATTAAGAATTTAGTATATACACCCTTTTCACAATTTATTATACATGTGCTTAATTTTTCTATAAAAGTGGCATCGTAAAAGGAAATTTTTTACCAGATTAGCAAGATTCCTCTCGCTAACCCTCTCATCAGAAAAATCTAGAATATTAATTTTCTTCAAAATTCTTCCTGCTTCTTTCTCATATTAGACAAACATTTGTTTTTAATTTTATTCACTTCTACCCATAAATCCTCAATTTGCCAGCTACTTTCATGATATAAAGGCAATAATCCACAGTGATTCTGCTGGTCTATGTGGACCTGTCTGTCTGTCTGTGTGACTCAGGCCTCTTACCCCATCTCAGAACCTCGGTTGGGCTGAGTTTTGGGCTTTCTCATTACTAGTTTTTATTGTTGTTGTTGTTGTTGTTGTTTGTTTTGTTTTGTTTTTAGTAAGCAGATAATTTTATTGTTCATTTTTAAAAACAGATATACTAAAGGTTTTATTTATTAATTTAACAGTCATTTTATGACACTTCATATGTGCCAGACAATGTCTTGAACAATTTACAAATATTAACTCATTTAAGAATTAATCATAATAAGAACCTAATGAAGAAAGTTCTTTTATTATTATTATTATATTAATCACCATACATTACATCATTAGTTTTTGATGTAGTGTTCCATGATTCATTGTTCGCATTTTTTTAAAGATTTTAATTTATTTGGGACAGACAGAGAGAGATAGCAAGGGGTAGGGAGGGGCAGAGGGAGAAGCAGGCTCCGTGCTGAGTGCAGAGCCTGAAGCAGGGCTCAATCCCAACATCCTAAGATCATGGTCTGAGCCAAAGGCAGATGCTTAGCCAACTGAGCCACCCAGGCGCCCCTCATTACTAGGTTTAAGTGGTCCTAATGAAGTCTTAATGAGGAACACACAGAAACTGCACAGCCACTATCTCCTGAGCAAGATCTTAAATCTTTGCAGAAAGAAAATTTGGCTGGTGAGCAAATCCAGGGTCTTCTTGAGCTCTGCTTCCCACAGTCTAGGTCAAAGTGAATCTTTAGTCCCTTGCATATCTGGATTTCAGTTTCTTGATCAATGAGGGATTGGATGGACAGCATAAGGAAGTTTCAAACTATACTCCAGATAGTGCTGGGACCCTGAGAACATGCCCCCGAGCCTTTAATAGAAGGATAGAGAAGAGAATTATTTAATAGATAATTAATTAATAGAAAATCAGAGCTACTCAGTTAGCCAAATATCTCATCTTTGGAATTCCTAATAATGACAAGAAAATGAAAAGTGGCATCTCTAGAACCCAGATGGTGTGTAGCATATAGGTGTTAGATGAAGCCAAATATTGATTTGTTAAGGAATGGAACTTAGGTGCCATCAAGCCTAGTTTCTAAATTGGAATCTTTAAACTTGAAAGCACATCCTTTTATTGTTCTTGTTGTTTCATTTTCTCTCCATACCCCTTGCCTCCGAACTCTTTGAGAGGAAGCTTTCACACCAGCCCAGCCTCATCTGAGTATTCTGTTTCAAAACTTGATACAAATGATGAAATAGGAAGAGTACTGGATTCGAAAAGGCAGGGAATCTGAATCTGAGTCTCGGGTCTGCCACTAATTTTTGACCTTGACCAAGTCACTTGCCTCAACAGAACTATCCCTTCGTGCAACCAGTTATCAATCAATTTGCAACACTTATGACACACCGGATACTGGACTAAAATGTTGGGTATACTGTGATTAGTATGACCGGGCCCATTCTCCTGGAGCTCACCTGGTGATAGGGGAAGGCAGAAAGGCAAATAAACACAGATATGGAAAAGTCAGCAAGACAGCCTTGAGATTGAGTGACCATGGGACTGCCAAATCCCTTTCAAGCCCCAAAAGTATATAGCTTCATAGAAAGAAATTAGCTGATAGGCTCATGATCTTAAATACTGTTCATATTTCCTACTCAAATCATGAAAAAATAAGGATAGAACTTACAAATATGTAATGTGCATTGGCTAGGACCTTCTCCAAAGTATCCTTGCCAAGCTGGTCTGAAGCTACCACCAACAATCAGAGGACAGAGGTGGGGATCCATCACCAGTATCTGGCACATGGGAGGGGTTCGATAAATATTTGTTGAATCCATAATTAAGTAATGTCTAGCAGGCAGAACAGGCACCTTCCAACTTTTTTCTATGGGCATGGATTTAGCGAAAGCTAAGACACAGAAAATGTGACCCCGGGGACAAGAGTGGAGCGTGAAAGTCACTCCTTTGGGACATGAACCTGGCAAGTTGTTCTTCCTGCTGTGTTTCCAAAGCTGATTTTGCAGCAAAGGGAAAATAATAAGTGATGGTGATGAGAACTCTGCAAGACTGGAGATAATTACTGTCCTCATCGAGTTAGAGATGAATGCTTGAGCCTCCGACAAAGAAACACTTTTCCAGACATGAATATGTCTTTACATCAAGCAGGCACTTCTCAGACCTCTCACTCAACATAGACGTTACTTTTGGGCAAATTGTTTACAGATGTTTGTGGGTTTCGGGCGTGTAAGGGAAGGAGTGATAACAGACTTTTCCACGGCGCGCATCACCTCGCTTGGCTTGTCCGGTGACATTCTGGGCTCCCAGGTGTGGCCTCAAAGTGGGAGAATGTTCCGGCAGGACTGCGGCACCCAGCAGCTGCCTGCTGAGCAGATTCAGAGCACAGCTGCTTGGCTTAGAGAACGGCAGATAGGAAGAACACTCCGCCTGCCACAGAAGTCAGCTGGGATATCTGCTATTCTTGCAAATTGGTCTATATTAAATACGTAATTCACGGGCTAAAATTAAAACCAACATGAGCCCACAATTTCTGGAGCAGTCTTCAAACATTCCAGTCATAGCTGCGCTTCTTTTAATACAGCCAGCCATCTTTGGAGGCTCAAAAGGAATTTCCTCTAAGCAGAAAAGTCTGAAGAGAGTTCTTCAAAGATCCTTGAGGGAAACTCACTCTGATGGCAGGAAGGGAAAGTTCAAGATGCCTCAAAGACTACAGGCATGGAAAAATACTTTCGACTGTCAGGGCGAGAGGAGGTCATGTTTGATGATACCTAATACAGTCTTGGGTTAGAAATCCTGCTCAAGACTAAAAAAGCAAGAGTGCTATTAAAGGTGTAAACTTGGAAAGCAAGGACCCAAGAACATAAATACATATACAGAAAACATTATGAGGCACCTGGGTGGCTCAGTCGGTTAAGCGTCTGCCTTCGGCTCAGGTCATGATCCCGAGGTCCTGGGATGGAGCCCCGCATCGGGTTCTTTGCTCAGCAGGGAACCTGTTTCTCCCTCTGCCTGCCGCTCCCCCTGCTTGTGCTCTCTCTTTCTGACAAATGAATAAATAAAATCTTTAGAAAAAGAAAACATTAGCTGTAGGAATGTATATGTGCTTATATATTAATGCAGGGGTGATGTCCAAAATATTGAACTACTCTAGCAGCAGAGGATGATCAACTGTCCCAGTCTGTTTGGAACTAATGGGTTTCCTGGGATATGGAACTTCTGGTACTAACACTGGAACGACCCTGGCAGCTGGGATATTTGGTCACCCTAGGCAAGGGGGCCGACCAACCTGAGTGGACATCAGCTATACACACCTGTGTGGCCTGGCGGATGCTCTATCTGATCGCTCATCCTTGATGTCTGAGGATGTTTGAGCTAGTTGAACCCTGGGAATCATACAGTCCTGTATTTTGTTCCGCTGAATTTCTCACACTTTCTCCTGCCTCTGTGCTTTTTCACAAGCTGTTCTCTCCACCTAGAAAATCCCCAGCCAATATCTGTAACTTCTTTCCAGAAGACCCTTCAAAAACTGAATTAGATACATCTCTGAAGATCTTCCCAAGGACTCTATATTTACTCTTATATCCAGAATTTGAGGGAAAATGTGAAGCAGAAAGGCAACTCCAAAGAAGCAAGATTGTTCATCTCAATTACTTAACTAACAAGGAAGAATCAGTGAGCATCTCTCAAATCCCCACCCCCAAATTCTAAAGCAAAGTAATTTTTATCACATTTGGTGACATTCTCCAGGAAGCCACTAAAAGCTATTATGGGGTTTTGTGCATGCTGCCAGGGCCCCAGGCAGAGCAGAAAAGAATCTGAATCCAAGGGGCACCTAGCTGGCTCAGTCAGGAGAGCATGCGACTCTTGATCTCAGGGTTGTAAATTTGAGTGCCATGTTGGATTAGAGATTACTTAAAAATAAAAAAATCTCAAAAAAAAAAAAGAAGAATCTGAATCCAGTGATTTTAGGGACACTAATGCAGACCCACTATTTCCACAGGTCGGGGCCACAGCCTTGCTAGTAAGGGAAATACTCTTCTTCAACTTAGGTTAGGCCATGGTGTCTCTGAGAAAATAATTACTCTAAGTTCTTGAGCGGTGTAATTAGTTAATAAGGCATCAGCAGTCCCAGAAGCCGTCCTAGGTGGGGAGACTGAACTGGAACTGGAGGAAAGTTTTGCACCTTCCCCTTCTCCCAAGGCCCACCACCGTCCCAACTACTTGAGCCTACAGGACTCAGGAAAGAACCAGAGTTGATCATGCTCTTTCTGTGGAAGGTAGCAGAGTTTACTCAGAGGGCACAGGAGTCACGGGTGTGACCTGAAGCTAGAACCAGGTCAAGGAAGGGGGAACACCCATGGAGACTGGATCAGTTAGGGTCCCAGCAGGAAACAAAGGGCTTACTTGTAACAGGGAAATCCAGAGAGGCTTTGGTGAAAGGTCTATTTACAAAGGTGTGGGCAGGGTGTAGAGAAACCACAGGGGATTAGCGTAACTCCTGGGGCTGGTCCTGCAGGTGTTACCACCCCTAGGCAAAGTGGAGAAATGGTTACCAGAACCCCGAGACAGAAAATGCTTAGTAGAAAGAGCCACATGACAAAAGTTTGACGCCTGTGGTGGCAGGACTCAGCCAGGGGGCAGTAACAAGGCAGGAGAGAGCTGACCTCTCTCCCCTTCTCCCTCCAATCTCTTGCTAATGCTCCCTTTGGGACCAAAGAGTAAAGGAGCCATCAACATAATTCAAGGTCAACTCCCAGTGCACGAGACAAAGTGGAAAAATGTACAGAAGATCTGGAGGACAAACAGAAGATGTCCAGCACATGGACACTCCAAACTTGGGGTCCCTGGCTGGCTCAGTGATAGAGCATGCAACTCTCGATCTCAGGGTTGTGAGTTCAAGCCCCACATTGGGCGTAAAGCCTACTTAAAATCAGAAAAGAAAAGAAAATTCCAAACTACAGTTGACCCTTGAACAACACAGGTTTGAACTGCCAAGTACTTACATGTGGATTTTTTTTCGACAAATACTGCACAGTACTGTAAATGTATTTATTTTCTCTTCCTTATGATTTTCTTAAAAACAATGTCTTTTATTTAGCTCACTTTATTGTAAGAATATAGTATATAATACATATAACATACCAAAGATGTGCCAATTGACTGTGCATGTTATCGGTAAGGCTTTCAGTCAATAATAGGCTATTAGTAGTTAAGTTTTGGAGGAGTCAAAAGTTATATGCAGATTTTTTATTGCGTGGGGTTGGGGAATTGGTGTCCCTCCACTCCCACATTGTTCAAGGGTCAACTGTATTTAGAACTTGAATCTTGGCGGTGCCTAAGACCATTAGTGAGACTGCCTGGATCTGGGTCATGTTGTTTCACCACTCTAAGACTTGGTTTACCCACCTATAAAATAGGCACAATAGTAGTACATGTTCATAGAGTTGTTGAGATTCAGTAAAGCATCTAACATAGTGGATGGTAAATAGTAAGTGCTTAATAAATGTGAATATTAATTTTCCATTTATCACTATCACTGGGTTTTGTTAAATATTATATATGCCCTGCTATTTAATGTTTTCCCTGAAGAGGCTAAAGGGTCAAGGGAACAAGAGGAAGAATAAAAAAGTCTTCTCCATCCCATTCTCTAGGGCACCAAGAGAAGGAGTCACCTGATATCCAGATGTGCTAAGACACAGAGGCCATTGTGTCAGCCAAGAAACCCAGAATGTCAGAGATACTAGAGACAATGTCTGCAAGAGAGATAGCAAAACCAAACTTCCCAATTGGCTTGTGTAGATTAAAACATCCACCCCCAGGAAAGGGTTGGGAGCCTCATACATTCCTATTATACTTAAAAGAGGAAATAGACCAGAAAAATGAAATTGAGTTTATGGAGAACAATCAATGAGTTAGAGAAATGAAAACTCTTCAGCAATTCAGTGGTGATCTTAGCATGTGTCTGAGAGAGTGAAGAATGTAGGATACTTCTGACAACAATAAAAGTCATGGTCTGCATACACTATCTTTTCTATAACTGGCCACAACTTAAGCTCATTGGGAGAAACTGATGCCATTCAACTGTTCTCAATGGTTTGGAAGTACAGGGTTTCCTCTCTATATCCCATCACAAGTATAATCCTTTATGGTAAAGCTTTCTGTTTGACAACCTGACATAGCTAAGTTAGAAACAGAGAATTAGTATTGGCAAGTTAATAGCATTCTATGGATCCATGAGTCACTAAGTTCAGCGTCAGGTAAGAATGCAGATGCGGAGAAAGCAGAACACACAGTTTCCGCCAGGGAGATAAGAATGAATTGGGAGCAAACAAAGGACTAACACCAAAAATATGCATGATACAATCCCTGAACTTAGCCTTTTAGTCTCTCACTATCTTACCTGTTTTGATTCAAGAAACTTGCTAAGACATTGGTAGGTTATGGACTTTTTCTTTCTTTCTTTCTTTTTTTTTTTTTTTTTGGATAGTTGGTGGTTTTCAAGTTTTTTTTTTTAAATAACAGCTTTACTGAAATACAATTCATATACCATACATTTCAAGTGTACAATTTCAAGTGTACAATCCTGTGGGGTTTTTTTTTTAAGTATATTCACACTTACATGCAACCACCAGCACAATTTTAGAACATTATCATCTCAAAAAGAAACCCCACACCCTTTAGATATCACTCCTTTCTCCCTGTCTTCTCCTTTCCCCAGCCCTAAACAACCACTAATCTATTTTCTGTCCATATGGATTTACCTATTCAGGCCATTTCATATAAATGAAATGATATAATAAGAGATCTGTTGTTGACTGTCTTCTTTCACTCAACGTAAGATTTTCAAGTTTTATCTGCATTGTAGCATATATCAGTACTTCATTCTTTTCTATAGCAGAATAATAATCCATTGAAAAGATATACCATATTTTGCTTATCCATTCATCAATTGATGGACATTTGGGTTGTTTCCACATTTTGGCTAAGATGAATAATACCATAAATATTCATGTACGAGTTTTTGTATGGACGTATGTTTTCATTTCTCCTGGGTAGATACCTAGGACTGGAATTGCTGGGTTATATGGTAACTCAATGCTTAACTATTTCAGAAACTACCAGACTATTTTCCAAGAGGGCTGCACCAGTTTACATTCCCGTGACTCCTTCATCTTTTCTACCACCCTTATACCTATTAGAGTGGTAACCAACTTAATATCTAAGTGAAAGTACAAAATGCTGGGTTGATCCCTAATCCAGTCACATCCACGAATAATTCTTCTCCAGAATAAAGATTTTGTTCTCACTTCCCCATCTATTCCCAAATGTATGCTGACCATCAATAGCAAGTCACAGTAAATCTTCCAAGGATTCTAATAAAAACTGTGTTGTCTTCTGTGGTATCCCTATGATATGAATTCATTTTATTTATTTTATTCTCAAAACAAACAAACCAAAAACACAAGTGAAATAGCAGGAAGGGCATGGTTCTTTCCAGTAAGCTAATCAAGAAACAGAAACACAAGAAAATTTATAACTTGCCCTGGGACACGTCTAAGTGCTCATCCCAGGGTATCACATACTTCAATCTTTTTCCTTAGGTTGGAATGATAAGGTATTAACATACAAAATAACAATGCAAGATGTATGTGCTATGAGTCAATTGGGTGACAAGAACCAAAATGTAGTAAGAGTGTTGTAAAAGGTGAGAGCAGATGAGCATAAGGGTATACTGGGGACGAAGGAGGAAGATACAAGTGAGATTTCCTAGAGGAAAAGGGAAGGTGGCACTGGAGCTTGGCCTTCGGGAATGTGTAGAAGTTTGAGGGTTTGACAGGTTAAGTTGCTGGCCTGAAAAGCAGCAAGACTAACAACTTGGAAAACACAAGCAGAGCCAGGGAGTAATGGGTAGTCCAGTTGGAGTGCAAAATACTCCTTTATGTTGAGCTAAGTAGTAATAGGTTAAGTGTTCAAATATAGATATCAAATTGAAGAATCTGCTCTTTATTCAGTGGGCAGTAGAGAAAAATTGACAAAAATTTTATTAAAGGATTTTCATGATCAGTGTGGTGCTTTAAGGATACTACTGTGGCAGCACTCTATGGAAACAAGGTAAAAGGATACATAATAGGAAAAGAAACACTGGTTAAAAGACTATCATTATAACCCAAGTGTAAGATAACAAATATCTATATCAGAGGTTCTTTTTTTTTTAAGATTTTATTTATTTGAGAGAGAGAGCATGCGCACACAAGCAGGAGGAGCGGTAGGGGTAGAGGGAGAAGCAGACCCCCCACTGCGTGAAGAGCCCGATGTGTCAGGACTCGATTCCAGGACCCTGGGATCATGACCTGAGCCAAAGGCAGATGCTTAACTGACTGAGTCACCCAGGTGCCCTATATCAGGGGTTTTTAACTAGGGCATATGTTACTCCCCAGGAGACACTTGCAATGTCTGGGACATTTTTGGTTGTCACACAGTGCAGAGTCCTTCTGGCATCCATTGGGTAGAGATGAGGGATGCAGCTAAACATCCTACAATGCACAGGAGGACATTCTACAACCAAGAGTATCTGGTCCATAATGTCAATAGCGCCAAGGATGAGAAAACCTGGTCTAAATTAAGGTAGTAACAGTGAAAATAAAAGCAAATGACAGAAAATAGATTTATTTTCAAGGAAGAAGTGATAGGGTTTGATGATTGGCTGGGTTTGGAGGCACGAAATAGGGACTAGGTGGTTTAAAACATGCTTGGGAAAATTCTAACAGCAAAAACAAAAATTTTTTAAGAAATTAGTAGAAGAGGAAGGAAGAGTATAATGAGTATATGTTTGGTTTTTTTTTAAGATTTTATTTATTTATTTGTCAGAGAGAGAGAGTCCAAGCAAGGAGGGCAGAGGCAGAGGGAGAAGCAGGATCCCCCCTGAGCTAGGAGCCCAATGTGGGACTCCATCAGGACCCAAGTGGAACGCAGACTCGTAACTGATGGAGCCACCCAAGCGTCCCTGAGTATATGTTTTTATCTTCTCCGTATCCTTTTCTTCGGAAACAACCTACTCTTCAAACTGTGATGGCACTTGGGTGGGAAAGATCACACCCCTAACCCATCTACAAGTGGTACTTTTCTGATCTAGGTCTAGCCAATCAGAATCCACCATAGACGTGGCCCTACTAAATGGTTCTCTAGGTGAGCATGTGATCCAAGCAGACCAATGACAGTCCTTTCTGGACTCTGCATATGTCACACATGAAGCCAGCCTGACTGAGAATTAAAGAGAGAGGAGAACCAAGAAACAGACTCTCAACTATAGAGAACTGATGCTTACTCGAGGTGGGGGCGGGGGTGGAAGGATGGGCGAAATAGGTGATGGGGATTGAGGAGGGCACTTGTGATGAGCACCGGGTGTTCTAAGTGTTGAATCACTATACTGTACTCCTGAAACTAATAATACACTGTATGTTAACTAACTGGAATTTAAATAAAAACTTTAAAAAAATTAAACAAAGGCAAGCAGAGCAGAGTAAGAAGAGATAGAAAACCAGAGACAGAGAATGAGAGAAAAACAAATTTTAATTGATATAATTTCGGTTCCTGGATCTAGCTATGCCTGAAATACAAGATTCAGATTTCCCAGTTAGATCAAGCCATACATTTCCCTTTGCTTAAGTTAGTTAGAGTTGGATTTCTATTTCTTTCAAATGAAAAAGCTTTGGCTAATAATGAAAGAATGAGATTAGTTTTCAATGTGTTAACAGATGGAAAATTTATCAGTGAGGGAGATGCTAGAATTTAGAGAACTAAGTTAAATTAGGCGATGTATTTTGGAAATTATTTCTTTAGAGGTGACAGGTACCAGAATAGTCGTGACCCTTTTGCAACAGACCAAAAATAGAAAGACTTGGTATTTCTTTTCCAATTTATAAGAAAATAAAAGGAATCGGGGTGCCTGGGTGGCTCAGTCGGTTAAGCTCTGCCTTTGGCTCAGGTCATGATCCCAGAGTCCTGGGATCGAGCCCCGCATCGGCTCCCTGCTCAGTGGGGAGTCTGTTTCTCCCTCTGCCCCTCCCTCCCAAGCTCGCTCTCTCTCTCTCTCTCAAATAAATAAATAAAATCTTAAGAAAAGAAAAGGAATCATAAATTATTAAGAAGTCTAAGTTAATAAATTGTGATCATTCAGAAATCGCAATTCTTTTTTTTTAAAGATTTTATTTATTTATTTATTTGAGAGAGAGAGAATGAGAGAGAGCAAGCACATGAGAGGGGGGAGGGTCAGAGGGAGAAGCAGACTCCCTGCCGAGCAGGGAGCCCGATGCGGGACTCGATCCCGGGACTCCAGGATCATGACCTGAGCGGAAGGCAGTCGCTTAACCAACTGAGCCACCCAGGCGCCCCCAGAAATAGCAATTCTAATAAAGATATTAGAAACGGGTTACTTGGGAGTTATTTTGAACTATTCGTATAGTTTCATCACATGTAGAATAGCTTCGGATTTGTTCAGTTCTGGGCTAGCAATTGTTAATCATTTGCCTATTTGCTTTTAGATTTCTTTTCTCTGCTTCTCCTCCTCTGTTCTGTACCGCAGAGGTTTGATTTCTGCAAAACACATTGTCCAGGCTTCTTTGCCAATGGGCTTCTCGTTAGTTTGGCCAATAAAAGTCATTAGCAGGAGTTTGGACTATGGAAGGTGGGGAGAAGCCAGAGTATGCCTCTCCTTCTTTCCTTGCTTTGGCCAGTATTTCTGACAGTGGTTGTGTCTCCTCCATGGTCCCAGCTTCCCGCAAGCAGCCCTATTCTTGGTGGCCCCAACTCCCGCTAAGCAGCCCCAGCTCCTAAAGTCTGGTGAAAGCTTCTTCTCTTTCTGTCCCTCCAGCCCAACAGTGCCTGCAGCTTCTTGCTATTCCTAACCTCTGGCTTCATCATTTGCTCTTTGCCTTTTTAGCTCTTCCAACACCTTTGTAAGCAGTTCCCCGTGTTAAATCCTTTCTATTAAATCACCCAGTTTGGATTCTCCGTTCACTGATTCATTTGCTGAGAATTTTAGTCAGTTTGGAACGCTATAGTATAGCAAAAATACCATAGACTGAGTGACTTAAACATTTCTTTCTTGAGGTTCTAGAGGCTAGATGTCTAAGATCAAGGTGCTAGCATTGTCAGGTTCCTGGTGAGAGCTCTCTTCCTGGTTTATAGATGGCACCTTCTTGCTGTGTCTTCACATGGTGGAGACACCCTCTCTCTTGTGTCTCTTCCCTTAGAGCACTAATTCCATTCATGAGGGCTCTACCCTCATGACCTATTTACTTCCCAAATGCCCCACCAACAAATACCATCACACTGAGAACTAGGGCTTCAACATATGAATTTGGGGGTGGCGGGTGTTATACAAACATTCAGCTTATAGCACCTAGTCTCCAACTCAAATCACCAGAACTGGGTGGTGGACAGAGGAAAAAAGGAGCCCATTGACCATTTTTAACCCTTAGATCCAATTAAATAAGATGTATAAAACTATTATGTTGCTGGTGGATATAAAAGTATAAAACACAGTTCGCAAGGAGCATGTGATGTAAAGCATATATAAATAAAATAAAGATATGAAATAGTGTAGGTATAAGTTTCAGAGTTCAGAGGAGGGAGAGATTAATATTAATTGCAGGCATCAGAAGAAGACTTAAGGGGCGCCTGGGTGGCTCAGTCATTAAGCGTCTGCCTGCCTTCAGCTCAGGTCATGATCCTGGGTCCTAGGATGGAGCCCCGCATCGGGCTCCCTGCTCTGCGGGGAGCCTGCTTCTCCCTCCCCCACCCCCCCTTGCTTGTGTTCCCTTTCTCGCTGTGTCTCTCTCTGTCAAATAAATAAATAAAATCTTTAAAAAAAAAACAAAAACAAAAGAAGACTTAATGAAGGAAATAAGACCAGAGCTGAACTCTAAGGGATGAAAAGCCAAACAGTGGAGAGCAGAATTACAGACAGCATTATGTGGGCAAATGGGTGGAGCATTAGCAAAGAAGCAGGAATAAACACAGTGTGTTCATGGACGGTCTGACTGAAGTAGAGGCATTTATGGGCAAGTTGGTTCAAATAAGTAAGAAAAGGTCACATTGCAAAGCACCTTTAGTAGGCAGAGAACTGTGAAGTCTGTGGGATCAATCCAAGAAAAACTCAATGGTGAGACCGCATCCCTTAGAAGATTAAGGCTATAGCAGCCCCCCCCCCTTTTTTTTATCTAGTCAATGAAACACAGAACAAAGAGTCTGAAGGCTGGCTTTCATTCCCATTTCCTGCCCATCTTATAATCTTAAAATTTTTCTTAGATTTTAGGTCTCAGTTGCCTACTTGCAGAGGAATTAATAATATGTAAGAGTCATCCAAAAATTAAGACTTTTGTTGTTTTTCAGGTAGCTAAGTATTTTTTAGATATTTATCCTAGACCTAAACTTCTGCTAAACCTAAGATTATGAGGTCAGTTTTATTTTTCCCCAGTGCCCACTTTACTCCTTCATAATAAAGAAAAGACTTGACATTGCATAAGAGGAACCAGAAAGAAGGGTGTTTCTTCCAGCACCTAGTTCTAAAACATGCTGAATTTAACTCTGACCTTAAAAAGCCAGACTGGAAGAAATAAAGCAATACTTGAACATAGTCTATTAATTGCTTCTATTTATTTTATTTTTATTTTTTAGAGAGAAAGAGAGCTCGCATGCAGACGGTGGGGTGGAGAGGGGCAGAAGGAGAAGGAAAGAGAAAACTTAAGCCTGATTCATGCCAGTGGGGAGCTGGACGCTGGGCTCAATCTCACGACCCTGAGATCATGACCTGAGCTGAAATCAAAAGTTGGACACTTAACCCCTGAGCCACCCAGGCACCCCTGTTAATTGCTTTTAAAAAGTAAAAGTATACATAAACCCAAGAATGGGCATGTCATTTGAAATTTGATGTGTTTTTTGAGAATGAAGATAGAAAGAAACATTATTGCAAAGATTAATATTATTTTAGAATTTATAAGTGGGTTTCCTTGACAGGTGGCTGATGAAATAAAATTCTACATTCCATTTTATAAAAGGCGAGTTTGTTTTGTCATGTGTGTTATAATTCACATTAGAAAAGCTAGTAATCATTCTGCTGTTAACTCCACTTTAATGCGGGAAGAATGGGCAGAAGCAGCATCTTAGCTCTTATCTGGTGCCAGGAATGAATTGCAGTTGGAACAAACAAAAGACTTAATTATAGCCTTTAAATGAAAGCGTACAGATGCTGTACGCGTGCGCCTGAAATCTTATCCAAGAAAAATTTTTCAGAGGAAATAAAGATGAACTGTAATTTTAGCTTTTGGAAGACGAAATCAGACTTAGCGTCTACCTTTGTATAAATTGATATCAGTAAAAATTCGGTTAGCGTTGGGAGTCTGTGAAAGGATTTTCAACTGATCTTGAGTATGTTTTGTTGACTTCCCCCTAAACAGTTTTTCAGTGCTGATAAGAAAAAGAATTACGCTAGATAAAGTCAATTTAACTTTAGGAAATAAAGACATCTGTGACTTAAGCATAGTTTACCAAAATGTACAATTTCATTCACGGGTTAAGCTGGGGGCAAAGGGCACTTAATAGAAAACACATAAAAAGAAACCTCTTCACAGAAGGCAAGTCAAAACTCACCAGGGTCACATGATCATGTCATTCAGTGAAATGAGCAGGCCAGGAAATGAGGAGACATGAATCCAAAGGGCGTTTTCAGTTCTGAATAACGACACGGCAGGGCAAGTCAGCTTAATTGTTGAGCTTCTGGAAGACGATGATACTGAGCAGTCCCCTGAGCCAACAAGATTTTCAGCTAACCCTTCACTGTTAAGTCATGGTGACAACTACTGATGTGTCATCCGTGCTATAATTGCCAGAGGCTCTTTCCAGCACCTGTCTTGCATTTACTGTTGTATCCTGAAGCTTAACACAAATGTAAAATGAGACTATTACTTCTGTCAAGTGCACATACACATTCGCTGTAGAACACTTTCGAACACGCACACAATACCATGGGAATAATTTCTTAATGTGGTACAGAGGAGACCAGCTGTTTGAGCTCTGAAGGTCAAAAATTGTGGAAAACAAAAGAAAACAAAAACAACAACAAAGAAAAGCACGCAGTCAATCCATGAGCAATTACACAAAACTCTTGGAAAGAGGAGAAAGCAACATGGACGATTTTTTTGTCGAGGAAGAGGATTTGCCTCATAGCCACCACACACCCTCCACACCTCCTCAAAAGCCTACCCCCCAACACTACTTATGTGGCCAAACCTGCGTCCAGCTCAACCTCATGGCCCATGAAACGACTGGAACAGGCCAGCTGAGAAGTCATGAAAAATGGGGCCCCTGGAAGCAGAAGGGAGCCACTTTCTTATCCATGTCTGCTCATCTCATCCCACACCTAAGTACCTGGCAGGCAGCTTGGAAAGAGAAAGCCCTGGATAATCACCTTTTCATATTCTTGAGCTTTCTCTAAAAACACTGATCCTTATCTGAATGTGTTTAAACTGAACTTATGCAGAAAACTTACACACATATTTTGATCCCTACTGATTGAAGTGGAGGTTTATGGGATCTCACCATAGAGCCTCGGTTGTCAAAGGCGAAATACTCTTTGTTGGTAACACAGAGGAGCTCATTCGCATCACAGTATTAAAAAGATATGTATCAGGATATAGCTGTAAGATTAACACATAATCGACTTTCAGTTCTCTTCCCCCATCCATCTCTAGAGGGACAAAAAAATGCCTTCTCTCGACCACTGGGCACTGTACAACCACAGACCCGTGGGGCTGGGGACAGCACTTCCACGAGAATAGCTAAGTTATACTTTAGCCAAACTGACTTGCAGGACCTGCAGAGTTCCATCAACCCCACGCTGGTCACCACCTTCGTGTTGATGCCCCAGTGTGGCTGTGTAACTGATCATCTACAGAGGGAAGGTTTTGAAATCCTTCTGGTATTGGGGCACCTGGATGGCTCAGTCGGTTAAGCGTCTGCCTTCAGCTCAGGTCATGATCCCAGGGTCCTGGGACAGAGCCCCACATCAGGCTCCTTGCTCTGCAGGAAGCCTGCTTCTCCCTCTCCTCCCCGCTTGTACTCTCTCACTGTCTCTCCTTCTCTCTCTCTCTCAAACAAACAAACAAACAAATAAATAAACAAATAAATAAAGAAATAAAATCTTTTAAAAAAAAGAAAGAAATCCTTCTGGTATCAAAACCACCCAGTGGCTGGCTGGCCTCCTCCGCGCTAGAGCTGAAGTTCTTTTGTTTTAGAGCTGATGTTTCAGTTCTTTATTTAACATGAAAGCACGGTGGATCAATAGGAGTTTTGAAAAGCTATACCCAGAAAGCTTTATCAAGTCTAGTCCATTTTATCATTACTAGAGGGGGGTTTAGAAATATACATTCCAAACATGAACAATCTGGAAAAGAAGGAAGTTAAAATAAACTATTTAATAGAGGTATTACATGAAAGAGAAACATAAAGGCTTTCAGTGGCCATTCAGGATCTAATTTTTTTATTTGGGCCACAAAAAATAATATGGAATGATGTCAGTAGCTAAAATAGTGGATGCACACATGAAGCTACAACACGGCTGATATCTGGCAGTAAATGAACTTGTGATCCTTAAAAAAAAAAAAAAAAAAAGGCCAAAAAAACAAAACTTAAAATTCTCATAAAAGAAAACACTAGGCTGAGAGTTCCCCAAGATTTTTTTTTTTCTGTTCTTACTACAGTTGATAAAAGGCTGTGTACATCTTACAGAAAGAGAAATCAACTCACAGGACACCAAGAGAATAAAAGAATTGTTTACAGTCACACAGCAAGGCCATGCTTGCTTTTTATACTCCAAACACACGACTCGAACCCCATTACTGCACGGTTGTTTTAGAGGTGATTTTTACGTGACAGCATGTTTTCTTTTGTCACCAAAGAAAAGGAAGTAAAATATTCCACTAGATATATCGGAGCAGGGTTAGAGGGAAAAAAAAACATTTTGTGTGTTGTAGTTGACTTAAGGATCTATGATCTTGCTTTCCGAATGTCGCAAGCCACTAAAATATATTACTTAGCACCTTCTTGGAAAGCCGGTTGAAAGTCAGCCGATGGTTGCTTTCGTAACAGTTTTGATAGGCACTTTTTCTGATCTCTAACTCCATGATGTAGGAGCTATAATTTTTAACACAGAAATCGTATGGCCAACTGTGAGGATAGAAGAAAGAACAGGTGTCTGGTGATAGACACATAAGATCAAGTTCGACTTGAAGCACCGTTTCCACTTTTTTTTTTTTTTTTACTTGAAAGCCAAGAAAGGGGCTAACTCCCTACAGAGAGGGGATTTTGAAGATGAAAATGCAAAGTTGGGGATTTCAGGCTAAAACTGTCTTTCCATCATTGACAAATGCATGAGTGTTATGGCTTTGGGAGAAGATTAACGGAGAAGAGGATATCCGCGAAAGACCTGTTAAGGAAATGCATTGTTAGGATAGGACGGTGCAAGTGTGGCGAATTCTTCTACTCTCTGTGAACAGCATGAAAAGATATATAATTGTACCTGGGGACTTAAACGACAGTCTAAAGATTTATGACTTAAAATGAATGTAAAATACGCGTCTAGCAATGTCTGCTTTTTTTGAAGCTACTGCAGGGTTTGATTTGCAAATGCATTTGATCCAGAGAAATGGAACTTTGTAATTTGCCTGCTGGCATAATAGATGATCCAACGTTCATTTAGTCCCTTTCCCCATACTGCTAACAAAATGTATTATGATTTAGTAAAATTACCTGGTATCTGGAGTGGGGGCTAGTGAGATTTAGAGGTGAGAAAGGGTTATATTACAGAATGGTGTCTTCTAGGAAATGATCTTGCCTTAGGATGACATAAAATGAGCAACTGGTAAAGGCAGTTTTATATTTGTTTTCTGGGTTTTTTTCACCAAAAAATACTTGACGACCGGCATTATCAGTACACACACATAACTATATTGCGTTTCCCTTGGCTTTGCTCTCATCTTATTTAATATTCCTTCATAACTTTTCACTTAAAACATAGCAAGGAGATGCAGAAAGAAAATCATATGGGTGCATAAATAATTCATAGGCACCTGAAGGCATAAAAATCATGTTAGACAAAAACAAGTAGTAAGGAAGGTGAACAAGAAGTTAAATTTAAATGTTGTTAAAAACTAAAACCCCAAAAAACCCAGTGGAAATTTAGCCGAAGGTGTCTGAAAACTAATATAAAATGATATCTCTCTCTCAATGAGGATATATGTAACCTTGCTCTTTGGCCCACATCATGGTAATTGAACTAATTAAGCAGGGATTGTCTTATACTTGAGGAACTTTAGTGTCTGTAAGATTATTAAGGTACTGAACTGTCAGCTCAATACAAAGAGATTTGTAACTCTATTTACATAGTGTTCTTCTTTACCTTCTAGGATAATATTCTGAACTCTGCCCAGGCTTTCTTAGAAGCACTTGTCAATCCATTTATAACCTTCAATAGCCTTCTGTCCCCAAACTTCAGGAAAACAAAGGTTCTGGTGCCGAATAGAAGATAGTGACTGCACTTCCTTTCTTTCTTTTTTTTAAAGTCATCTCAATATTGGGCTCGAACTCACACTCAACGTGGTATTCGAACTCACAACCCGGAGATCAAGAGTCACATGCTCTACTGACTGAGCCAGCCAGGCACTTCTGACTACACTTTCTAGAGATAGTACATGTGTTTAAAACATAAAAGTTTCTTTGAGGGAGAAAAAAATTCAATAGCCTTAGATTTGATAATACTTTACAAAGCATTCAACCATTTTGTATATACAAAATGCAGAGTGGCAGGGTTTAATAGTTTATTTTCCCATAAATAATGAAGCATGTACAAATATAGAATAATTATATACAGTAATCTAAAATCCCCTAAAATTTAATTGCCAGATATGAGAGGGAGCCAGATTACCTTTTTATTTATTAGTGTTATACTTCCCTATGCTTCCTTTTATTCTTTTTACTGATAGATTAATGATAATAATAATGGTTAACATTCTTTTAATATTTACTGTATGTCAGACACTATGCTAAGTACTTTACAAGATTTATCCCATTCAGTCCTCCTAATAGCCCTCTGAGTTATCCCCAGTTTATAGATGAGAGAACCTAGATAAGAAACTTGCACAGTGTGATAAAGCTAATAAGTGATGGAGCTGGATTCCAGCAGTCTCAATCCTGAATATGCATACTCTTAAACACTGTGTTATTTTCTGGGCTCATCAAAGAAGAAATGGTCAGGGCGCCTGGGTGGCTCAGTCGGTTAAGCGTTGGACTCTTGATTTCGACGTAGGTCATGACCTCAGGGTCGTGAAATCAAGCCCCGTCTTGGGCTCTGTGCTCACCCAGGAGTCTGCTTAAGATTCTCTCTCTCTCTCTCTCTCCCTCTGCCCCTCCCCCTGCCCTCTCTTTCTCTCAAATAAATAAATCTTTAAAAAAAGAAGAAGAAGAAATGATCACTGGCCCTCTTGTTTTGAAGGAAAATTAGGTATTCTGAGTTTGTCTTGGATCCTTACTAATGGATCCACTGAACTGAAAGGACTTTCAGTTTTAACCAGGAAATTATCATAAATATGGATATCGGGGCGCCTGGGTGGCTCAGTCCATTAAGCGTCTGCCTTTGGCTCAGGTCATGGTCCCAGGGTCCTGGGATCGAGCCCTGCTTTGGGCTCCCTGCTCGGCGGGAAGCCTGCTTCTCCCTCTCCCACTCCCCCTGCTTGTGTTCCCTCTCTCTCTATGTCTCTCTCTGTCAAATAAATAAATAAAATCTTAAAAAAAAATAAATACGGATATCAAGGATTATGAAATCATAATTACCTGTATAATTACAATTATCTCTACCATTATCTCCCAATCACACTATATCATTTTTTATTCAACAATCATTTTTTGATCACCTACTATGTGCCTTGTTTTTTAAAAATAGTAGGAAGAATGGGACAGGAAATAAGCTATACAGATATTTTATCTAGGTAGACATCGTTCAGCAAATTTTATTGATACTTTTGTGCTCACCTTCATTTAACAAAGGATTAACAAATGCTACTAATGACAAAATTGTCTGGAATCCAGATCCACTAGACATTCCCTCTGCCTTCGATCATTCTTCCTTCCTTGTAAGGAGGAATACATTTAAGCCAAGGAAAAGGGAGATCATTTGCAAGTCGTTGAACAGTCACATCCCTGTTTATAATTTCCTTCCCAGGGATGGTTTAGATTTGTCTCTTAATCACCTGAGGTTTGGAACGATGAAGAATCAAGGGGATAACATCTGCAGTTCCAAAATCATTTCAGACTCTTCGTGGGAATAGAGGTTCAATGGGGCACCGAGCATCCTTGCCTAAAGAAAGTCAAGAGGAGGGAGAGATGGGACAAAGAGAAGGGATGCTGCCTGGCCCTCAATGTTCTCTACGCCGGTCAGTGGCAAATACTTTATTTTAATCCTCATGTGTTCTCTCAAGGATGGAAATATTCTTCTTAGAAAGCCCTAGATTTATTAGAGTAGTTGCTATTCTAAAGCAAAAACTGGAAGTGTGTTTATGAAAAGAGATGGTGGGGAAATGACAAAGATATTATTCCCTCTAAAAAAGTGGTTAAAAAAAAAATAGGAGAGGGGCGTCTGGGTGGCTTAGTGGGTTAAGCATCTGCCTTTGGCTCAGGTCATGATCTTAGGGTCCTGGGAGTGAGCCCCGTGTAGGGCCTCCTGCTCAGTGGGCAGTCTGCTTCTCCCTCTCCCTCTGGCTCTCCCCCTGCCCCCTGCTTCCTGCTCCCTGCTTGTGCTCTCTCTCTCCCTCTCTTTCTCTCTCTCCCAAATAAATAAATAAATAAATAAATAAAATCTTTTAAAAAATAGGAGAAGATCTGAAAATAAATACAGTGCTTTCTCTTATGCATATCAACAAGATCACACGAAAAATTAAACCATTCCTCAAAGTAGGACAACCTATGGGTTTCAAGATTTCTTGTTAATTGATGTCCATTCACTTCTTTGGGAAGTTTTGTGGAAAGTAATAGATCCTCTTTGCTCTATTCCAATCCTGCCAGTGGTGGAGGTTTCAGACTGTATTTTGATTTTTCAGAATGACTGTATTTCTGACCAGGCCCGGAAGCTCCAGAATAACAGGGCAGTCTTCTAAGAAAGGTACTTGTAAGCTCTTTGGAGAATTATTGATCCTTCTCTCTTGGATCAAGAGCTCAAATGAGCTCATTTGAGCTCTTGATCCGTATGTAGTTAGTCTAAAACACAAATCCCTCCTTAGAAAGTTCATGTAAGAAGAACAATATTTGTAACAGAATCTTCTCATGTTTTTTACTTACTATAATAGCATACTCTTGAAGTTGGAAGAAAGTAGAGGTCATCCACGCAGGAGTCTCCTCTAAAATTCCCTAAGAAGTAAATCACTTGCTAAATAACATCTGAGGTGAGAAGTTCTACCTTCATGAGATTTCTTCCTTATTCTAAAGTAAAGCCTGCCTTCATGATTCCACTCATAGGTTCCAGCTTGACCTCTTAGAGTATTAGAAATTTCTATTCTCTCTGCCACATAAGAGTCCATTGACATTTGAAGACAGTTATGTACACATAAGCTCCTTATGTCTTGCTGCTTGCAGAGAAAAGAACATGGGATTTGGGGTCCTAGATTCAAAACCTGGCTCTGACATTTACCACTTACAAGGATCTAGATATGACATTAAATGTCTCTAAGCCTCAACTTCCTTAACGGAAAGGAGAAGAAAGAACCCCCATCCCATTTGTGGTTAAGTGGGTTAAATAAACTAATGTGTGAAGAGTGCCCTTTATTGGAAGCACTTAATTAATTGTGGCTAGTATAATTATTAATATTGTGGCCTCAAGTCCTCTCTTTCATCCGTTTTTCTCCTGACACAATAGAGCAGAGCTTCACAAACAGTGTATCACAAGTGTACCAAAATATTATCATTTTCTGTGGGTGCCATGGCCTTGGGGTGTAGAAGCACCCTATTCGTTTTTATGTTTTCTCCTGGGTACCGGAGCGATCTTTAACATTAAAAAATGTCTCTCTCCCTTGTCATGTAAATATTCTTGCATTATCACATTTGAACAGCAACTTTTGCTAGAAATAAAAGATTCTCTAAGAAAATAGGTTAGTTCTTTTTTTTTTTAAGATTTATTTATTTATTTGACAGAGAGAGAGGAAACACAAGCAGGGGGAGTGGGAGAGGGAGAAGCAGGCCTCCCGCGGAGCAGGGAGCGCGATGTAGGGCTTGATCCCAGGACTCTGGGATCATCACCTGAGCCGAAGGCAGACTCTTAACAACTGAGCCACCCAGGTGCCCCAAAAATAGGTTAGTTCTTGACAGTGTATTAGTCCCTCAGCCTTAAGTGTGGCCCAGCAAGTCTCCCCGCCCCCACCCTCACATGTATCCTACAAATGTTATCATTTTCTGGCCTCAGCGTGCTGTAAAAAAGTTAGGGCAACACTGCAGTTGAGTTTATTAATGCTGTCTTGGTGTGTGGTACTTGAATTTAACTCAGTGTTATAGTTCAGAAGGTTAAGAAGAGTAGGATGAATTATCTCTTCATTTGTCCTAGACATGATACAGTTTCCTCTGCTATCTGAAAGTAGAGTACACCCCTGAAACCTTTCTGAAATGATGCAAAGTGGAGAAGCAATTACCATTAATGTATATGGAACTTTTTTTGAGTTCCCAGATCCAAAAAATAATCTTTCTTAAGGTTTTCTGATTCCTTAGGACACACGTTGCTAACAGATGCCCAAAATAAATAGAGATAAAACCCAGATGCTCACAGACACAGTTCAAAGCTATTGTGGATCTGATCCCAGGGAAGGAGCTTGGTGGGGCCAGGGGCCACTCTTCCTGCTCGGGGTGCTCACTGCCTCTCTAACAGCTCGCAGCAAAACAAATGCCCAACACTGTTTTCGCTTCCCGCCTTTTTTGTAAAAGCCAAATCCTCTTCAGATTTTGTTCAGTTAGTGAAAACAGGTCCGGTACTATTAATGTAGGTATTTCATAATGTAGGTATCTCATTTAAAAAAAAGTGTAGGTATTTCATGAACTTTTAGAAAACAAGGATACCTGTACTTCTTTGCTTGAAGTTTAAAATGACATTTGGGTTTTGGGAGAGCCACTTCCAACTGTTACCTAACATTGACCTTGCAGGTCATGAAAACTGCTTGCAAAAATATAGATTCATTCATTCATTCAAAAAATACTTATCTTAAGTCTATCGTGTGCACTATTCTAGATACTGGGGACAGAGCTTTGAACAAGACAACAAGGGTCCTTCTCTCATAAAATTAACATAATAAAAAACTTTAAAGTCAATGGTATCTACAATATGATTTGAGTTTTAAAAATAAATAAGTACTTTTGGCTTTCAGCTCGGAGGAAGCGAAGGTGCAACTGTCTTCAGTCATCTGGGTTCATCGAATCTGGGTTTATCCAACACCCTCCGCCTCCGCCATGCTGCCTGAGTTCGACCCCAACAAGATCAAAGTCGTATACCCGAGGTGTACCGGTGGGGAAGTTGGTGCCATGTCTGCCTTGGCCCCAAAGATGGGCGGACTGGGTCTGTCCCCAAAAAAGTTTGATGATGACATTGCCAAGGTAACCAGTGATGGGAAGGGTCTGAGGATGACAGTGAAACTGACCATTCAGAACAGACAGGCTCAGATTGAAGTGGTACCTTTTGCCTCTGCCCTGATTATCAAAGCCTTCAAGGAACCACCAAGAGACAGAAAGAAGCAGAAAAACATCAAACACAGTGGAAATATCACTTTTGATGAGATTGTCAACATTGCCCGACAGATGTGGCACTGATCTTTATCCAGAGAACCCTCTTGAATCATAAAAGAGATCCTGGGGGGTGCCTGGGTGGCTCAGTCGGTTAAGCATCTGTCTTTGGCTAGGATCATGATCTCAGGGTCCTGGGATCAAGCTCCAAGTCGGGCTCCCTGCTCAGTGGAGAGTCGGCTTCTCCCTCTCCCTCTGCCCTTCCCCCCCCACTCATGCTCCCTCGCTCTCTCTTGCTCTCTCAAATAAATAAATAAAATCTTTTTTAAAAAAAGAGGGCACCTGGGTGGCTTAGCTGGTTAAGTATCGGCCTTCAGCTCAAGTCATGATTTCCGGGTCCTGGGATTGAGCCCCGAGTCAGCTCCTGCTGAGCTTAGCTCCACAGAGCATGGAGCCTGCTTCTGCCTCCGCCCCTCCCCTCTCCGCTCATGCTCTCTCTCTCTCTCTCTCAAATAAATAAATACAATCTTAAAAAAAAAAAAAGAAGAGAGATCCTGGGCGCTGCCCAGTGTGTGGGCTGCGACGTTGATGGCCACCACCCTCATTGACATCATAGATGAGACATCAACAGTGGTACAGTAAAAAAAGTGAAATGTCTAATTAGAGAATATATTCAAGATTTATCATGACACCTGACAGATAATACAAGCACTTCCTAAACATAATGCACTATTATAAATTGGTACCAATTGATCATATTAGCATAAATGTCAAAGTAAGATTCTGAGTACCTGAAAGTAATATTACTTTGGGAGGGAAGAAAATAATCAGTAAATAGTACTCCTGTGATCATCATGATGGTGGTTTGCAGATTCCCGGCTGTCTCTCTTTCACAACACATGGTAGGGTTGTATTTCCCTGTGTGCTCGGAATTAGGTGTGGCAAGTAATTTCTCTGGCTACAGAAAGTGAAAGAGGCAGTGTCTCCTTCACCACATCCATTTTTCCCTCTGGTCTGTGACTGACAATATTTAAGATGGCAGGTACTCAGCCAGCCAGGGGACCCTGAGAGATTATCAGAGACAGAGTCCTGCTTCCAACCTGCAATAGAAATAGAGCAGAAGCAAGAAATACGTAAACTTTATGCTTTAAGCCACAAAGATTTTGGAGTCTGTCACCGTGTCACAACCTAACCAATCTTGATTCATTATCATATTCAAAAGTATACAAGAACATCATTATCAAGAGTGAAATAAAGACGGTTTTGGCCTTTATTCTGTTTGAAGAACCACTAGGAGTGGTTAGGAGAAAGATATTCCAAATTGTGCCAATTTGTTGGAAGATAACGAAGAGGTGGCTGCTGGAGTAGGGGGCCAGATGGTGCATATTATGAGACACAATAGAAGGAAAAAAATTAGCCATGTCAGGCAGGCTATTGCGTGTTCTTTTGCATTTATTTATGCTAAATGAATAGGAAAAAAATATTAACAGTTTATCTTTTAAAGGAATTGATTCCCATTCCTTTTGGGCTCTGACATTTATCCTCCTGACTAGAAATGAGCCAGGGTAGCAATTTGGGAGTCTATTTATTTATTTATTGTTGCCAAGTGATCCTTTATTGAAATACTTTCCTTCGTAGTTCTTAACTAGCTGGGCATTCCACTGCACCACTGTTGATGTCTCATCTATGATGTCATGAGGGTGGCGCCCATCAACGTCGCAGCCCACACACTGGGCAGCCCTCAGGATCTCTCTCTCTTCTTTTTTTTTTTTTTAAGATTTTATTTATATTTTTTTAGAGAGAGAGAGAGAGCATGAGTGGGGAGGGGAGGGGCAGAGGGAGAAGCAGACTCCATGCTGAGCACGGAGCCTGGACTCTGCAAACCACCATCATGATGATCACAGGAGTACTATTTACTGATTATTTTCTTCCCTCCCAAAGTAATATTACTTTCAGGTACTCAGAATCTTACTTTGACATTTATGCTAATATGATCAATTGGTACCAATTTATAATAGTGCATTATGTTTAGGAAGTGCTTGTATTATCTGTCAGGTGTCATGATAAATCTTGAATATATTCTCTAATTAGACATTTCACTTTTTTAGTGTCAAAGAGGTAAATCATTTTATACATTTAAAATAGAGGGATATTGATATAAAATACTTAGGCCTCTGAGAGGTATGAATAAGCCTAGAATGATGTGGGCTTTTCACCCTGGGGTTAGGATTTGCTCAACTGCTATAATGACATTAATTAACTACAACAAGTGATTATTAAGCAATCTGTGGATTTTTTTCTAATATACCTTCACCCATAATTCATCTCAACCATAATCTCTTTAGAGGAAAGTATGAGGTGCTCATGAGTTTTCACTACATTAGGAATTTACTGATCGAGGATGATTTGCGTTGGTCTGAATGTGCCGGCGGCAGAATATTTTTGTGAACTCTTCTGCTCAGCGTTATGTGTGGTACCACCTGAGTCGTTACAACTTGAACCACTGTCTGAAACTCAGTTTGCGAAGAAGTGTCTCGCTAATAATAGTCTATTCAGACTTGTCTTTCTTTTAGAAAAATTCTTTTGCAAATAACACTGCATTTTCTTTATACCACTCACCTTCTAAAGAATATGATTTTGATCTTCCTTCCATGGTTTCCTGTAGGCTTTCTGGCTTATACCTGCTTTGTTTGTGTCGATGCTCTATTGCTTGCACCTTTGATGGAAGTGAATTTTTTCTCTTATTCTTTGTTTAATACAGAAGGCTGCCCTGTGCACTCTCCTCTGTTACTCGAACGAATTTCAAACAGTCTTTCAGAACTCCCACGTGGGGATCACAATGAAAGTAGTCAGTAATTGTTGATGAAAGCTTTGCAACTTCTGCATCTTAGAACAAAATTGAATTGTGAAGAACAAAAGCTGGTCCCTCATCCTTCTTTGTATTCTGAGAAGGTTTACGGGAACCTCAGGTAAAGTCTGAGTAGTTACTCTTCCATTTAGCAAATGCAATATAAGACACAATCTGATAAAAATTAATGAGATAACCTGACAAATAATCTTTAGATGACTAGAAAATATTATCTCTTACTGATAGCTTCTGTATTCCAGTTCTGAGATTATAGGGAATTCAGATATTCCAGAATTTAGTTTGTTGCAATTTACCCATAATTGTGTTCACTGCTGCCATAAAGTCTCCATAAATTATCCATTGTTCATTATGAAATTGTTATAATTTTTTGAAGGCTTGAGTTATAAATGCTTATTTGTTGGAAGCATAAATTGAATCTGATGGTTTGTTCAACTTATTTGTTTATTCCCTACTTTATTAGTTTTGATGTAACTTACAAAGATACCACGGTACAAAAAGAAAACAATAATTAAGAAAATTCAGAAAATAATTGAGAAAAATATGACAGGAAAATAAGGCTAAGACGGTCATAACAACTAAGAATCTCTCTCTCTCTCTCTCTCTCTCTCCCTCTCACACACACACACACACACACACACACACACGCAAATTGATCTTGGAGCAAACTGATCTTGGATCTGACTCTGTATTACTAAGTTTTATACCCAAATTGCAAAAATAATGAAACGTATTAAATCATATCCGTCCCCCTAAAAATTCTTGTGAGTAATATAATATTTAAAAGTAAATAAGAGAGAGAAGAGAACAGTTCATGATGTAAATTTTCTAATCTTTTCCTTTGTGATTTGGAATTTTTTGTTTTGATGAAGAAATTCTTCCAAGGTCATAAAGATCATTTTTACATTTGCTTTTGAAATTCTTAAAGTTCTGCCTTTCGTATGTAAGCCCTTGATTCATGGGGAGATCTTTTTTTTTTTTTTAAATTGTGAAGTAGGGATCCAATTTGCCCCTTTTTCTACATGGAAAAATCAATTGCCCCTAGTCATTCTAGTTGAGGGAAAACAAGTAGGAAAATGAAATTACCACTGTGGCCAAGATTGAGACAAGTTAATACCAAAAGCTGAATTCCAACCTTAGTGGAGCATGGAGAAAGCTCGTGGCAGGATCCTGGCAGGGACACGAGCTGCCTGGAACTATTGCCTTGACTCATCTTGGGATGTTAGCTTTTCTGGTTCCCTTACACATGATAAATCTTCATTTTGTGGGGCTTCACTAGTTCAGAAATTGTTAGAATTCACATAGGTATTCTACTGAAGTTTGATCTTCTACCAAGAATAATGACAGAGATTGCAAACCGTCTTAGTAATATAAAGGAGGAGGTGCACAGGAAAAAAACCATCTTCAAATACTGCAAAGGAACTTGTTTGTCAAAATATTATGCTCAAATATATGTTAAAGTCAGTCCATCTCTTAGGAACTTCTGCTAAGCAATTATTATATTCTTTTTTTTTTAAAGATTTTATTTATTTATTCATTAGAGACAGAGAGAGAGAGGCAGAGGGAGAAGCAGGCTCCCAAGGAGCAGGGAGCCCGATGCGGGACTCGATCCCAGGACCCTGAGATCATGACCTGAGCCGAAGGCAGACACTTAACCATCTGAGCCACCCAGGCGCCCGCAATTATTATATTCTTATACATCACTAGGAAGAAATGATAATTTCAGACTAATTTGTAAGAGGTTTTCTCCCAGAGTCTAATATCGTGTTTTTTAATAGAAACAAATATACAGCAATACCATTTAATGAGTTTAATAAAATGGAAAATAATGCTGTGGTTACACTTTAGTTCCCAAAGCTAGTTGTTAATTTTTCTAACATCCTGTTGGGAACCGCTCTTAACATGTTTTGCCCTTAGGGATTACTTTTGAGGCAAACAATTAAGATGAAACAGAAGTGTCAAAATCTGTCAAAGCATCTAACTCACTAATCATTGACCCGCATTGGTCTGATTGATTTTATTTATATGCCATGTGTTTCAATTATCTATTGTGTAATGACTTACCCCAACACTTAGCAGAGCAGCTAAAACCAACAAACACATTATCTCACAGGGTTTCTGAGAGTTAGGACTCTGGGAGTGGCAGAATTGAGCGGTTCTGGGTCAGCTGTCACTTGAACTGCAGTCCTCTGAAGGCTCAGCTGCAGGAAGATCCACTTCTCAGCTCACTCACATGTTCCTGGCAGCCCTCACTGACTTGCTGGCTGTCAGCTGGGGTTCTCGGTTCCTTGTCACGTGGGCTTCTCCAGAGGCTGCTCGCAGCATCCTCTCCTGCTACGGCGCCCTTCCCCAGAGAAAGTGATCCAAGAGCCCAGGGTGTGAACTGGGAGGTGGGGAACATTGGGAGCCTTTTTGGAGGCTTTGTTATAGCACTATGGTTTTAAAATATATATGTAGAAAAGGGAATAAAAAGGGAATATAGGGAACAAGAGATGTTCACTCAGAGGACTCAGAAACCTATACATACATATATATGTTTTTGTATACATAGAGTTTACAGAACAGTGACATTTATATATACTTGAATATGCCTCTGGGTCTTCGACTTCAATCCATTGATCTGTCTGTTGCAGCATCATCACCGTTCCGGTTTTGAATACCATAGCATTATAATGTACTGCAATATCTGGTAGGAAAAAAACACAGAAGGAAATGTTAATTTTTAACAAAAAATTACGATTTTTAAAAACTGGCTTTTATTTCTATCCTGAAATAATCAATTCTATCTCCCCCGCCCCTTGCAAATTCAATTTCAAAAAAGCGGTTATCAACAATTTATGAAAAATGAAGTAATTTGAGCAACTTGGAAAAGGAATGCAGGATGAAGAAGTTACATAATCAAGGGGGAAATGTCCTGAGTGGAAGAAATGAACAACGGGTTCCCAAGGGCAAGTCAGCAGCTGTATATGTTTGGGGAAATGTGACACAGATGTGCAGAACTTGGATGAAGGAAAAAAAAAAAAAACAGATGATAGCAAGATCCTCAAATATATTTGAACCTTAATATATTGGTTTGGTAACTTTTTGTTTGTGTCTGGCACTCAACGTCATGTGGCTTTGTTATTGCTTTATTCATTTCCACACAGCAATAAACCATATAGTGGCAAACTGTAAAGCGTGGATATTTGCTTTCTCATTCTCCTACCCACTACCTCCCTTTTACCAACTGTATCATATATCTTGTATTAACTGCTATGATAAACAACCCCATATCTCAGGGACCTAGTGTAACGTAGGTTCACTTCTTGCTCCAGTCACAATCCAGTGCAAGTACAGTGGGAGGAAGAGGGGAAAATCTATTCCACATACTCCCTCGGGGCGCCTCTTCCATCCCTCCCAAAACTCAGTCTTTCTTTGAATTCTGTGCATCTGATGCTCAAAACACAAGACAGAACTTGGAGACCTGTGCAAGATGATTTTTAGGGGCCAAGCTTGCAAGTGGTGTACACAGTTTTCATTGGCCAGACCTCAGTCACATGACCCCGATAAGAGCATCTGGGAAATGTGCAAAAGCTGTGCGTCCAGGAAGGAAAGGGGGTGGAGTCTGATGACGAGGCAGGGGTCTCTGTGTGGCGCCGCCATTAGTCTCCCTGCGGGATGTGGATGCGTGCTTTGATGAAACTCCCCACAAAACTCTAGTATTCAGTCCTTCAATTTAGACTTGTCTTGTATTTTGTGCTTTGAAACAATTATTCTTCAAATTTGTAGAAATAAAAAGGACTCTACTGAATCTTAGTTAAAACTACAATAAGCTCTGGGGCGCCTGGGTGGCTCAGTTGGTTAAGTGACTGCCTTCGGCTCAGGTCATGATCCTGGAGTCCCAGGATCGAGTCCCGCATCGGGCTGGCTGCTCAGCGGGGAGCCTGCTTCTCCCTCTGACCCTCCTCCCTCTCATGCTCTCTATCTCTCATTCTCTCTGTCTCAAATAAATAAATAAAATCTTAAAAAAAAAAAACTACAATAAGCTCTGAACTGGGTGGTGGACGATAGGTTCCAAATGAAGGCTAAGGACTAGTTTGGAGCCACTGTGTTACTGAGTGGGTTTGTGGTATTATTAAAATCACTTGTGCTTAAACTCTGGGTGATCAGTAAGTGCAAGTTTATGGAAACTCTACATGGTAAAGTTCCTCTTTTCACTCACTAATCCTAAAGTATGAGAATGCATATTTAAAATGACATACGGTTTTTAAAAATGCCTACTTGTACACAGGTATGAATTCTTATTCATGGCACCTTCTATCAATGCAATCAACATTTTTAGAAGCCTATGAAGTAAAACAATTTGCACTTTAAAATTTACATATGCAATACAATGAATTCAATAAACTGGCACTTGAGACTGAAGAAAGAAAAAAAGTAATGAAAAATTCCGATTTGTAATGCTGAGATTTCAAAAGTAAAGCAGCAAATAAAATCTAAAGCTTCAACAGATTTGAACTATTTTTCCCCTTGATTGATTTGCTTCTGTTATTAAGCATTAAATGACTCATGAAATCAGACATCACGTATTCGTTTGCAATGAGTTATTTAATTGACCTATTTCTAGGCAAGAGACAGTTCTAGTCACTTGGTAGATTTCACAAGGGCAATTGGTGGCTGAGATATTATTTAATGTGAATTAAGGAATTGCAATAAGTTGTTTCCTCTTGATAACATCTGATTTAAGATCTTCTCAATCTATAGCTTATGTCATTGAGGATTTTCTTTAGATTGTATTGACCGATTATTAACCACCTGTTTTCCCAACTTTGTTTAACAATAACCCTGATTTGTTGTACAATTCTATTTATTATATTTCACTTTTCCTCCTTTCTATGCTCCCAAATTGCTGTTCCCCCCAAAATCTGCTTATTTTTTTTTCCTTTTCTTGTTATACATTATCCATAAAGAGCGTCATGGATAGTTATGCTCATTAGCATTAGTTTCTTTCTTTCTCTTTCTTTCTTTTTCTTTCTTTCTTTCTTTCTTTCTTTCTTTTTTCTTTCTTTCTTTTTCTTTCTCCCTTTCTCTCTTCTGTAGTTTCTTTCTCTCTTTTGCACCTTTCCTTCTTCCCTCCCTCTCTCCCTTCCTTCCTTTTTAAATATAAGCTATTAACAAAGGTGAATCATGGCAGTGAGTCAATCTCTTTGATAAATTCATGATGTGAGTCTTTATGGCATAACACTAAATAAACAATGCCCAGAAAAAGAGCATTTTCACACAGTTCTAATAGAAAAAAAAAAAAGAGATTTGAAAATATATATAAAATGTAACCTTAAATTTTTTATTAGAGGTAGTAGTGAGAAGAACAGCTAAAAATGCTTTTTATAACCATTAATCATTTCATTCAGAGTTTCCAGGCTATAAACTCCTTAAGAGCAGGTCTTTGTGTCTCAGTCTGGTACAGCTAGGCACTCAGTATTTGTTGAATGACTATATCAATGAAATCATACATGAATGATAGGACATGATACCTTTGCATGTTTCAAATATAACCAGAAACCTGTTCATGTTGAGATATGAAAATTGGTGTATAGCATGTAAGAAGAAAGCTCTACAAAATCACTTAATACTATGAATAGGTTATTTAAGTCTTTTTTAAAAAGAAAGCAAAGTGGGCATTCTTATGAAGTTTTCTGGGGCTTTATCCATTGGTTGATTTTCTTCAGTCTGTGCTGATAGAAAACTGTCTCATCACACTGAAAATGTCTCCTTGTGACTAAAACAATTTCATTTGTAGAGTGCAATTTGCTACCTGTTCCTTCTCTGATTAACAAAAGATTAATTTCCCAAACAGGAAATGGCTCGTCACTTTTATAATTTTATTAGACATCTTATTCTATTTAGAAAATTTATAAGAAAGCAGGAATGTGTTCAATTCCAACCATTTTATTTAAGATAGTGTCAATAGAAAAAATTCAGGAAAGGCATTCCTCTCATTTTTGCAGTGTGAAGGAACCAATTAAATAGGTACAAAGTTGTCCATGTTACTTTAACTCCTTTTTAGTAAGAGTTATTATCTAACTATAATGTATTTGCTCCTCTGTCTATAGCTTCCATTTCTCTGTAACCTCCTCACCGGCCAGGACAACGACCTCCATTTGTATGCCTGGTATGATGCCTGGCATATGGTTCACACTCAGATCTTGCAACAAAAAGTAATTTGGTATCATAAAACTGAAATTTGTGGCTAATCTTTTTTTAAACACCAAAACCCCAAATTCTCTTATCCTTAGATATAATCCCGAGATCAGCTTAGTTGTTTATTAAAACATTAAGTCATCTATATAATGTCTGTTTGCAGATAGGCCATCTCATTTTGTTTCTCTGCTTTTCCCATCAGATTACTGTAAACAAGCCCTCCCCTAACCATAACTCTGAGAGTGTCACGTGTGAGCAGACACTCGACACATATTCCCTTGCCCACTGACTCTTCAAGAGCGCCTGGTACAACTTGTGTGTATGCCTTTGAATACAGCAGCTATTCATGGACATATATTGAATAAACTGAAGGATAGCATCCAGTAGGAGAACACTGGCTTCTCTTTCCTCCAGCCTACCCATAGGAAAATAAATATCTGTGCATTCTTCACATTATCATAAGATGAGGCAGGGACTCTAGGCTGAAGTATATTCTGGAGTATTTAGCTAATGATGCTAAGGCTCTCTGTGACTCTCGATCCATACTCACAGGCAATCTGTTTCCCTCCCTTTCCCATTGCCTTCAGGATTACTTCTAGAATCCTTGGTTTGGTTTAGCTATTGCCCATCCTGGAACACTCATACCAGCCGTGAAGACTTATTTTTCTTTTCTTTTCTTTTTTTTTTTTTAAAGATTTTATTTATTTATTTGAGAGAGAGAATGAGAGACAGTACAAGAGGGAAGAGGGTCAGAGGGAGAAGCAGACCCCCCGCTGAGCAGGGAGCCCGATGCGGGACTCGATCCCGGGACTCCAGGATCATGACCTGAGCCGAAGGCAGTCACTTAACCAACTGAGCCACCCAGGCGCCCAAGACTTATTTTTCTTTACCTCATCTCAGGCATTCCGTCCATGCTCCGTCCCACACCACCTCCGTGATTGGGTAACATCCGTTCGTCCATCAGCCTTCTCTTAAACACCACATCTTTCAGGAGGCCTTTTTGGATACACTAGATCAGGGGGCATTAGGTGCCTCCATGGAATCAGGTCCTGGATCTGAAGTATTTCTTCTCATAATGCACATTATACAATATAATGTGTACCTTCCCTCTGGGCACATAAGCTTTGGGAAAGCAGGGGATTTTTTTTCTATCCTGTCCACCATTATATCTCCAGCACCCATGTTCAGTTTACAACTACTTAATGAAATTGAACAAATGAATCATGTCTCCAACTTGAGATAAAAGTAGAGGGAAGCCTGGACTGGAAGTTTGTAGAAATGGGATCAAATCTTTGTTACCAGCCCAATGTGCTCTCAGGGCTCCTGTGACCCTGGAGCCCCTCTTCCAACAAAGCAAGTAAAAGAGCTTAATTTAGTTGGCTCACATCACAGTTTATGAAGCTAAGAGTTTCTTGCACCATGATAAATTGAGGAGAGGTACTTTGGCGCAACGCGGCTACAAAGACCAACCATCAAACAATAGTCTTTCCCACAGAGCAGTGTGAGGACTGCCCTCAGTTATGCAGTTGGAACTGCTCCGTGTTAGCAGCGGGTCTGCAGCTCCGCCTCTTGGGGATGCACAGCCCAGGGATTCCTCCAGTTTCCTGGCCGGTACGTGTAAGATAGAACCATTCCTGTCATTTTATTTATGAACTCTGGCCATTACTCCTCGGCACCAAAACAACTGAAATGTACATTCATGGGTCTCTATGACTCCCATCTAAAGTCTAATGAGGTCAGTCAAAACGGAGGCCAAATTCATCATTTATTATTTATAATTTACATCCAACTTCAAAAAAAAAGATGAGGCAATTCAGAGTAACACATGAAACAGCTTGTTTAAATCATGCCGTAAGAACAGAAAAGATCAGATACTGTTAGAGGAGAGGGAGGACGGTGCACCAGGACATGTGATCACTGCAGCTATTTATATAGAATAGGAGTTAGGGTCCAAGCATGTAACACATGGGGTACACGGGACATTTACTGTGGACCCTCAATCCAGAGTGTTTCATCTCTCTATGTTCTTGCTCTTTACCTTTGTCTTATAGATGTATGAATTTTTTTTTTTTTTTTTTTTTTAGATAACAAGAGGGGGCAAAAAAAAAATTTATAGTTCCTCACTGGTAGACAATCCAGAAGAACTGGCATTTCTTCTTAGGTGTCCTCCTTTCCAATTATCATTTCTTGGCTCAGTAGTCAAAATACACCCAACAGTCAAATCACACGATGGAATGAGTTATATATAATAGAAACTCCATCTCGTCTAATTCGTAATCATAACAAATAGCCCAGCTAGTGTGTTTATGGCCATCAGTATTCAGGAAAGCACTTATTCCCAAAGTCTGTGCCTCACAATGAATGTTAATGTTCATCAGTCAGCTGTTGTTCTATAAAATCCTCCAAAGTCTTTGTAGACGGGGTTTTTCCTAAAGATTCTCATTTTCTTTTCAAAACACAGGAAAAGAAAATAATTGTAGGTTTTTCACCTTAACCTACCTAACGTAGCCTATGAAGTCACTCTGCTTGGCTATGCATCTCAACAATTATCTTGCTGACTTTGCCCTATCTTGACTTGTTCCCACCCCTTTCTTAACACTTGGCTTCAAAAACAAAAACAAAAACAAAAAAACCCCAAACCAAGACTTAATAATGACCACAAAACCAGAAATAACAGAGACCACACCCTTACTTTTGGACAACACATAAGTCATCCCAAACAGGTCTCTATCCTAATGATTTCCCCCATAGATTCTATAATTCCCTCTGTATTTTTTATTTAAGTGTCAAAACTCCCAGTTTGTCTTTTCTTTGTCATTCAGAAGGAAACCTCATATAAAGTGGAAAAATTAATGAACAGCTTTTGTGGCTCTTGTTGTTGTTACTTATCATCCCTGGGAATAGGATTATGATCTCAAGAAACAGTAGATAGATCTTAGATCTTTATTTTACTCATTTCGGCTAGGTGCAAACCAAGGAATTCTGGTCTTTAAAAAATGTTCCATAAAAGGGGTGCCTGGCTGGCTCAGTTGGTAGAGCGAGTGACTATTGATCTTGGGGGCATGAGTGTGAGCCCCAGGTTGAGCGTAGAGATTATTTAAATAAATAAATACTTCTTAAAAATATTCCATATATTAACTAACTTACTCTTTTTTGTCACAGAAATATTCTATGTTGGGATGCCTGGGTGGCTCTGTTTGGTTAGGCATCTGCCTTCGGCTCATGATCCCAGGGTCCTGGGATGGAGCCCTGCATCGGGCTCCCTGCTCCATGGGAAGCCTGCTTCTCTTTCTGCCTCTGGCCCTCCTCTCCCTGCTTGTGTTCTCTCTCTCTCTCTCTCTCTGACAAATAAATAAATAAAATCTTAAAAAAAAAAAAAAGAAATATTCTATGTCCTATCAATGGGCTTCCATTGAAAATAGGGTGGGTTTGGGGAGATAGAGTATTCACTGTTTAAAAAAAAATTGTTAAAGAAAAGTTGTATATACTACTTATTAAACATTTGCTTTTTGGTACCTATATATGAACAGAGTCACAAAACTAGATCATAAATCATAAAACTAGATATTCTATTGGGTGGGAAAACCCTGTGTTAGTCATGGTCCCCAAACACAAGAAGCTTAAAACTAAAACATGCAATAGAAAAATATAACATATGATAGGTCAGTTATTTCTAAAGGGTAGTAGGTTTGGGGGTAAAAGAGATGATTAAGTAGAACACAAATTTTTTTTTTTAAAGATTTTATTTTTAAGTAATCTCTATACCCAACATGGGGCTTGAACTCACAACCCTGAGATCAAGAGTCACATACTCTACTGACTGAGCTAGCCAAGTGTCCCATATAGTTTTGATTTTGATAATTATGTATTTATTTTAATATGCATAGAAAAATTAATACAACAATCCTGTGATTTTACTGGTATTGCTTAGTACGAAGCCAAATTTAGTTTTATAAAAGTATATAATTTTAATGAAAAATATTAAAGCAATAATATATGTATTACTCCAGGTATGACTAAAAATGGTGTAAATAGTACCAAGATTTAATAAGGTTCAGGAAACACTAACACAGGTTATTGGTATCACATCTAGTATATGATTTAAGTCATAAAACTAAAATCAAGTTATCCTAGAAAGAAAGTGTGGTAATTTGGCTAACCAGTTGCCACATTTAAATAACTGCTCTTAACATTTTGTTCTTAGGCTTCTCCATTTAATTCCATTCGGTTGTACTGGTTCAATCAATGAATATGCATTAAGTATCTACTATGTACAAGGCCTCTGATAGGTAATCTCCAGGAATATAGAAATCATTAAAGACACACCACCATTTTCTTTCTTTAAAAATTTTTGATAATGTTTCTTTTAAATGTAACACTTTCATTATTAATAATTTAGATAAGATAGAAAAATGTTGAGAAAATTCCCAACAATCCCACTATTTGGATAGAGATCAAAATGCTAATGACTTATTTCCTTATAGTCATTTTTTAAAAGATTTTATTTATTTGACACAGAGAGAGAGAGAAATCGAGAGCGAACAAGCACAAGCAGGGGATATGGCAGGCAGAGGGAGAGGGAGAAGCAGACTCCCCCCTGAGCAGGGAGCCCGATGCGGGGCTGGATCCCAGGACCCTGAGATCATGACCTGAACCAAAGGCAGACGCTTAACAACTGAGCCACCCAGGAGCCCTCCTTATAGTCTTAAAAGTGAAAATATATTATTTCTCTTATTAACAGAGTTGGAACAAGAGTTACACTTACTTTTATATCATATTTTTTTTCCCACTTAACCTTCTATTTTTTCCCTTTTTCCATGTTACCAAATATTTTCTAAAACATGGTTTGAAGGACCAAATACACCATTTAACTATTCATCTACCAATAGACATGTGGCTGAGTTCTAGCCAATAAAATCGGGCAGAATGGATATTCACCACCCCAAACCTGACTCTTAAAACACCTCCTGGGCATCCTGTATGTGCTCTTTTTTCCCTAAGTTGCCAGCTCAATGCAAAGAATAGAGTAGAGAACTTGGATTGCTCAGGGGATGATAGATCCACTGAATGGGAAGAACATGAGTCCTGAAGGGAGACCTGCTTGGGGGCAGAGTCCCTTCCCTGCCCCTTAACCAACCCACAGAGAGGAAGGTACATTTTTATTGCGTGAAGCCCCTGAAATTTTGGAATTGTTTATCATAGTGATTAGCCTACCCTAATTCATTTATGTTCTTCCTCTAACTCTTGAAAACTTCCTTTTTAAAAAAAAAAATTATTTAGGGGTCCCTGGGTGGCTCAGTCTTTAAGCGTCTGCCTTCGGCTAAGGTCATGATCCCAGGGTCCTGGGATTGAGCCCAGCATCGGGCTCCCTGCTCCACAGGAAGCCTGCTTCTCTCTCTCCCAATCCCCCTGCCTGTGTTCCCTCTCTCGCTGTGTCTCTCTCTATCAAATAAATAAAATCTTAAAAAAAAAAAAGAAATTAAAAAAATTATTTATTTTTTCTTAAAAACTTCCAAACTTGTGTGCCCTCATTTTGTGACACTTTTTCTATGGGCCTTATCTTGATTTTTTTCAGTTATTTAATCCCAGGTGAAGTCATTTGTCTAGTGGTCAACTGGTTGTGAATGTACTTGATTTCACTTACCGCCACTTCTCAAATCCAAAGCAGGAAGAGTAGATTGCTGTGAATGATTTTGCCCACTAAGACATGAATTACACTCTGGAAATGCTGACTTGGAAGTTCCAAATAGGAAGTGTCCTGTGGTCTAATGCTCAGAAAACAAGTCTGTTCTAAAAGTTTAGGAGTGACAATTATTAACATAGGTGAAACCTTGTGAATGGGTCAATCTAGGCAAATATTAAAAACTGAGGAAAAGAAAACGAACTAGAACTGTGTTCTAAATAATGCTGCTGGGGTACCTGGGTGGTTCAGTCAGTTAAGCGTCTGTCTTCAGCTCAGGTCATGATGTGATCGAGCCCCCCATCAGGCTCCCTGCTCAGTGGGGAGTCTGCTTCTCCCTCTCCCTCTGCCCCTCCCCCCTGCTCATGCTCGCTAACAAATAGATAAAAAATCTTTAAAAAAATTTTTTTTATAAAAGATAAATGATGTTGCCTTTAATTTAGATTATAGAATTAGTGACCAAGACTGAGAATGAGTGGCTGAAAGATGGAAAAAGAACCAAGAGCCCAGAAACCAAAGGATGAGAAAATGTCAATAACAATTCTAATGTGCTGTTAATTCATCCATTAACTTAAAATTTTTATTTATATTTTTTGTTTCTGGAAATTAGATCTCTTCTCAATTTTACTCATATTTTCAGAGCTCTTTTCATTTCTGAAATATATTGCATATGATTATTTTATAGTGACCAATAATTCCAACTGCTATCACTTTTAACAGTGTATTTTGCAGTATATTGTTTCTGCTAAACGGCCCTCACAGGGCCTTGGGTGTTCAGTGATTTTCAACTGTGAGCAACTCATTTTCTTAGGGGCCACAGGAACAGAATGTTTTTCAAAGCATGAGGTAAAGAGGGTTCTTTCAAAAAGTTGTTAAAAAAAAAAATGGGGCACCTGGGTGGCTCAGTTAAGCATCTGCCTTTGACTCAAGTCATGATCTCAGGGTCCTGGGATTGAGCCCCATACTGGGCTCCCTGCTCAGCGGGGAGTCTGCTTCTTCCTCTCCCTCTGCCCCTGCCCCTGCTCATGCTCTCTCTCAAATAAATAAATCTTAAAAAAAAAAAAAAACCAAACCAAAAAGGAGTGTATTTGCTTTTCAGATGCCTTGTGACATGATTGGTCTGGGACCACTTTAAACTAAGTTCTTGGTTTGAGGGTTTTCTAGCCATCCAGGTGGTGTGGATTCTGGCTGCAAACCAGCGTGATGGACAATTTATAATGACTAATTTCTTAGATAGATGGTGTGGGGTATGCGCAGAGGAAGGTTTCTTTTCAGTGGGTGAGGGGAATGGGTTAATTTTAGTTCTCTCTCACCTTGGGGATGAAACTCTTTGGGGATGCTAGTTTTTTTTAAAGATTTATTTATTTGAGAGAGAGAGTGAAAGCGAGAGAGATCACAGAGGGAGAGGGAGAAGCAGAGTCACCGCTAAGTGGAGAGCCTGATATGGCACTCAATCCCAGGACCCTGAGATCATGACCCTAGCCAAAGCCTGATGCTTAACCGACTGAGCCACCCAGGTGCCCCTGGGGACCCTAGTTTTTGAGGTACTATTAGACTTTCCATTTTGGGTGGATCCTGAATTTGTTTTCTGTTCCTAAATCCTTGAACTCAGAATATAAGTGATACTCAGGTACCTGGGGTTTGGACAAAGCCCTTAAGGCAAAAAGCCAGCATTGGTGTTTAACTGACCCTCTCTACTCCATCTTTGATCTTAGTGTTCTTTATTTTCTTGTTACCCATGGATGCATTTAGAAAGATTTAAAAAATATATTACCCGGCATTTTTTCAGTTGTTTTCATCAGATCAGTTGATCCTGGCATCTAAACTGCCATTGTTGCATGGGAGATTTTATTTCCAAATAGAAGTTCTTCCATTTGAAAATATACTGTATATATGAAAATCTAGAAAAATTGCCGAGTAATTGCTTACACAGTTTCTTAAAATATGTGCTGCCAGAGCATTTAAAGAGTTTGTTTTACAGACTATTAATTTAACTACTTACGGAGAGTCTGGAAGCAAAACAACAAGTTCGATAATTTAGAACCATAAGAGTTGAAGAATAATCAAAATATATCCATATTCTAACCTATTTTAACCACTTCCACTGTCCTAATCCTAGTCCATGCTACCATGATCTCCCATCTGGATTATTAAAAAATAGCCTCCTCGCTGATCCTTGCTTTTATCTTTGTTCCTTTCCATATTAAATCCAGAAGCCAGAGGCTGTGATCCTATTTAGATATAATTTCTATCTTTCCACCCCTCTGCAAGTCAATGGCTTCCCATCTCACTCTAAATTGAAGCCACAGTCACTGCTGTGCCCTAATATTCTCCTCTTACTTTCTCAGCTAGAACTCTGCTTTTGTCCTTGCTTTTCCTAAACCAAGCAGGAATGTTCTTGCCTAGGGGCCTTTGTACTTGCTGCTCTTTAGGCCTGGAGCCATCTCCCTCAGATATCCATTTGGCTTGTTCCTTCATCCCTTTAGGTCTTGTTCCAGTATTGTCCTCTCAATGAGACCTTCTCAGACTACTGAAAATTGAAACCTTCCCTCACTCCCATCCAGCATTCCAAATCCCACTTCCCTGCTTTATTTTTCTCCCTAGCATTCATCTTCTGCTATGCTATCTAAATAAATGAGTTAAGCTTGTGAACTCTTAGACCAATGCTTGGCCCATAAGTGATATACCAGTTTATTTGGTAATAATAGATAATAATTTACATATCTTGTTTATTGTCTGATTCCATGAGAACAGAGATCTCCGTTCTTTTAGTTTACTGCTATATCCCATCATCTGGAACAACGCCTCGCATGATACATGCTCAAAAAAAGTTGAGTAGAAATAGCTATAAATATACAATAAAAGATCACAGAAAGTGATTCAATTTCTTAAAAATCATTTTACACAGTTTGAGAAATAGATGACATCCTATGAGACCAAGTCCTCAAAGACCATTCTCCAAAAAGAAATTTAATTAAAATTCAAATTTCAAAACTCCTTGCAATATGCCAAAAGGTACATTTATCTAAATGACAGTATTTTGAGCTTTTCTGAAGATCAGCACTCTTGGCTCACATCTCCCTGGTGTGGTTCTCCAAATAGTCACTTAATGTAGGACCACACGTTCAAATAAAGAGAAAAGGTACTTGTTCATTGCTCAGTTGTTAGAAAATACCTGAAAGAAAGATAAAGTTTCCAGGCCTCAGCAAGATGCAGTACGGCCCAGTGGGGACACAGAATGTTTGGAATTACTCCTTGCCCAGCCCCTAATTCCTGGATCATTTAGGATAATCTTCCTGCATGTGTCTCAGGAATCTATACCTCAGTTTCTTTATTTACATGCAACTTGGTTTATCTCCTTTGAAACGTCTGAAACAGCTTCGAGGCACAGTCCATTACTAAAAATAACCCACTTATAATTAATCCAAAAAACATTCAGAAAATGGTGCAAAGAAATTCTTTGTGGTTCCTGTCATGTGCCTTTTAGACTGTAGTTTGCCTTGGACAAGCACCAAAATGTCCCTTCCTCCTGTTCTATACATCTTCACATCCTTCTAGAGAGCCTGTTTATCTAGCTACACCTATCACCGTCAGGCCAGAGGACTCAGCAAAATACATTGCCCAGAATCTCACCTTCTTTCATGTGGGACTCTGACATCTTCAAGACAAACTAGCCTCTGTTTTTGTCACACTGATAATCTCTCAGAACATCACTTTGATGGCAACAGGGGTGGAATGAAAAGAAACCATGTCAGAAGAGGGACAGAGAACCCCACCTGTCATATGTAAAATGAGAGATTTGGCTAGACTCTAATTTCCCTTCAAGTGCTAAAATTTCATGAAATTAAAATATGAAATCCACTGAAGAAAGACTCAAGTTCTCAGCAGTGTGGTTAAATGACATGAAAAGTCGTTAAAACTGAAATTTGTCAAGGTATTACGATAAGTCATATTACAGTTTGTGCATATAAACCTCTGCATCAGTGAGCAGATAGGTAGTTTCAAACAGCAATCAGTTTATTATCTAGGAATTAAAGTACTCATTTTGGTCAGATAAAAATGTAGAACAGTGTACCCTCCTATCCCAGGTCCTAAAAAAGGGCAAAGCCACTCAACTCTAAAATACTTATGCAAAACATTTAGCTATTATCCCCTCTTAAGATCTGTTAATTAGAACTTATTAAAGCATGGGGGAAGAAAATGGAAATTTCTATACACATTATTAAGCTGGAGAAAGACACTGAAGCTCATAAAGATGAGGGAAAACTGAGGTAAAGAATTTCATTGCTGAGATTGAGTGGGGGCAGTGTATAGCAAGAAGGGAGTTTTGGTTCTTAAGATTTTTTTTTAGTGACAGAACCACCTGACATATTTTTAAATTAGTTATAAGTAAGATTAGATTATTTTTAGTGATGGACTACATCTAGAAGCCTTTTCAGACTTCCTGGAGGAGATAAGCAGAGTTGCACACACAAAAAAAGAAACCGAGGTACAGCCTACAGAGAGATTATCCAGAGACATCACCGTAAATGATCCAGGAATGAGAGGCTGGACAAGACTCCACATCCAGTAATTAATTCCAGACCTTACATTTCCCCACTGCACCTCCCTGCATCTTGCTGAGGCCTGGAAATTTTATCTTTTCTTCCGTCCTTTTCTAACAACCGAACAATGAACAGGTATATTTTCTCTTTGTGTACATGCATGCAATATATCTTTTAGTATACAATGCTTCCAAACTTCTCTATGCTTAAAACACAGAGTGAACATAGGATGCAGTGAGTATGTGAAATCTCCTTTCACTCATTTGCTCTCAAATACTGACCATCTCCTGCATGCCAGGCATGACGGACATCTCGGAATACAATCACAAATGACAAGAACATGGCCCTTACCCTTAAGAAATTCGGCCTAATGGGGGTGATGGACCATTGAAGAAGCAATTACAAGGCAGAGCTCTATGTGCTACGATGGAGAGTGCACGGGGTGCTCTGAGAGCATGAAGCAGAGGCTCCTACCCTCATCAAGGGTAGGGTCTGAAGAGAACATTCAAGAGTTCTCTGAAAGAACTGATGTATAAATTGAATTGAAGGATGATCAGGAGTTTGGTAGAAGGGAGTTGGTACTGAAACAGTGTCCCAGGTAAGGGAATACCATGCATGAAGGCCTAGAAGTGACAGACCTTGGCCTGTTCCAGAAATGGAGAGAAGATCAATGTAGCTGTAGTTTGAGTTGGAAAAGAGGTCACTGACCAGCTGTGAGGCTGTGGAGGTAAGCAGAGGCAAGCTCACAAAGGTCTTTGTAATAAATTGGGAAATTTGGGTTTAATACCAAAAGCAGTGGGACACTGTCGAACAGGTTCCACGCAAGAGTGGTGAGAGAGAAAATTTGCTTCAATCACCTCTTCAATAAACGGTTAAAATCAGAAGGCTACTTCTGAATTATGGGAATCCAAAAACAGTGCTGAATTATGAGGAGGTAGTGCTCTACAGTGTTAAATCTAAGAGGGTTTTACATAAGCATTTTTGCCTTCAAAACGCTGCAGGAGACCATTAACCTCAGCAAATGGAAGCCCTAGTGACAACAATCTTTTATTCCAGATGAGCACAACTTAGGAATTACCCATCTCTCAAGCTTAAGATAGAAACAGTGATCCATGTCAGGAAAAAAAGTATAAAGGCAGAATTTTACTTTGCTGTATTCTATGTGAGAGTTTAAATTTAAAAGTGTCAACCATACATCAACATCACAGGATAGTCTTAGAATTTCAGTATTGAAAGGAACTGAGATCAGTTGGTCTAACTCCTTTATTTTATAGGTGAAGACAGTACACAGAGTATTTCTTTGTAAGATAATCAGAAATAAGTAATTATCTAAGGTCTGGATTCTTTCTGAAAGATTTAAGCATATGATAATGAATACCACATAACTGAGTTAACACAAACAGTAAATGAAAATACTAGTATTCTGACCCAGATACTTGATTCCCAGTGTTGTTTTTAAGCCTCCAAAGTCCCCCACCTCTTAGTACCTACACCCTTGTCTAGTCCGCTCCCACACTGTACCAAACTATGGCTTCCATTTTGAGCTCTCTTTCTCTTGCCCTCAGATCTTTTACTCGGGAGGAAGAAGCCAGCTGCCATGTCATAAGTAGCCCTGTGGAGAGGCCCTTGTGACGAGCAACTAAAGTTTCCCACCAACAGCCCGTGACGAAGTGAGGCCTGCCTGTTGGCTTTGTGAGTGAACTTGGAAGCAGATTCTCTAAGTCCAGTTGAACCATGAGATGAATGTGGCCCCAGCTCATGGCCTGGCAACAACCTCATGACAGACCTTGAGCCAGAACCACCCAACTAAACCACTCCTGATTCCTGACCCTCAGAAACTGTGTGAAAGAAGTTTGTTGTTTTAAAGTGCTAAATTTGGGGGTAGTTTGTTATGCAGTAAGAGATAACTAAAAAACACTGCACAAATTAATATATTCTTAACAAAATTAAACTATCAACACTTTTAAATATCTAAGTAGTAATTCTTTCCTAAAAGATAAAATACATTTTTGACTTAAAAGTACTATCGTTGGTGTTCTTCTTTGACAAGAGGTGATTAGATGTTTACAGAACAGGTATTATGAGATTTACCCAGTAATTTATAGGTCACTGATTCTAATTTAATCTGAGTTCTTGGCAGTCAGACATAGTTAAAATTGAAATTTGGTTGCAGAGAGTAATTGCCCATGGCTACATGTTCCCATTTCAAGAAAACTTAGTTTCTTTTTTGGGGGCAGGGGAGTGGATTCTCAGTAGATACAAAAATCTCAAATTAAATTAAACTATCACTTTCCTTTTGTCCTGAGTTGCCCTAGTAAGATGCGGAGTAAAGGGGAAACAATAGTCTACCAGCTGCTGCTGTTGATGACAACATGCAAAATAATCACTCTTCTAATTAGATAAAACCTCTAAAGTTTTATCCTGGAAGGAGAGCCTCCAGGTAAGGAAGAAGAGCAGTTGACATAGCTCTGACCCCTCGTCTAGTCTACCTTTCGTCTTCACTTTACAGTCTCCATCCAATTATTCATTCAGCATTTCATCGAAAAAAAAAAATCACTGAAACTTTGCTACACACTAGACACAGGAATATAATGATGAACTAGACAGACCAAACTCCACCCTCCTCTACCTCTTTATCTGGGAGTGGAAAAAAGAAATTAAGCAATTACAATGTAGTGGTAATTAATAGAGAAGGAAAAGTGTGGGGTGCAGTGGCAGCACCTAGGAGGGTACCTATCCCAGGATATTGGTTAGGGAGGGACATGGGGGGTGGGGAGGGATGTGGGCGGGAGTGTGGAAAAGCTTTTTGTTAAGGCGTCATTTCAGGCTTTACTCTCCTTACAAAGGCCTGAAGGCAAGGGAGTTCAAGATACACTTAGAGACTTGGGTTCTGCTTGGTTGCAGCATAAAACAGAAAGGAGTGGTGAGAGCCCCAGTGCACTACACCTTTATTTTTATTTTTTTTTAAAGATTTTATTTATTTATTTGAGAGAGAGAATGAGAGAGAGCACATGAGAGGGGGGAGGGTCAGAGGGAGAAGCAGACTCCCTGCCAAGCAGGGAGCCCGATGCGGGACTCGATCCAGGGACTCCAGGATCATGACCTGAGCCGAAGGCAGTCGCCCAACCAACTGAGCCACCCAGACGCCCTGCACTACACCTTTAAACTGCAACCCAAGCATGGACACAGTTCCTTTTGGTGGGTTCTCCTTTAAAAGAGCAGGCACCAGGAAGAATTAAAAACCTAGCAAATCTTTAGGCCCTGACCTTCTGCATCCTGTCTGAGAACACTTATTTATATTCTAGGCCCAGAAAGCTAGCACAGCTTGGTGAGGAGTATGCATGTAGTGGCAAGAATTCGAGGTTAGAAAGATCTGCTTTGAATCCCCGCTTGAGAACACTAGTAATACCAACCTCACTCAGATTGTGTCAAGATTAAATGAAGTAACAAACGTGAAGCATCTTGCACACACTAGGCATTCACAAAATTTCTCTTCTGCCCCATTACCTTGCTTCTGAGCCCTCTGCTGGCCTCCTAGCACCATGTCTTGGTCCACCACACTGACCCCATATGTGACAGAGGGCAGTGCTCCCTTGGCCATCCAATGCAGTTCTAATCTCTACCCTCTTTCTCGGTGAACCCAGGATTAGACAAACTAGAAGTATTCCAGCACAAAAATCCCTGTCGTACAATAACTGTAGCATCTGTTAAAAAAAAAAAATATGGGGGCGCCTGGGTGGCTCAGTCGTTAAGCGTCTGCCTTCGGCTCAGGTCGTGATCCCAGGGTCCTGGGATCGAGCCCTGCATCGGGGCTCCCTGCTCCGCGGGGAGCCTGCTTCTCCCTCTCCCACTCCCCCTGCTTGTGTTCCCTCTCTCGCTGTGTCTCTCTCTGTCAAATAAATAAAATCTTAAAAATATATATATATATATGCCCATACACAACTGAGACTTGTTCTACCACCCTATCTTTACATTTTGTATCTTTTTCGCTATTCAGCAGATAAGAGTTCAGAGCGGTTAAGTGACTAACCTTGATGTAAGCTTTGCATGTAGCTCATTTTCTACACAGAGGTGTGTCAACTCTACAGAGGCTGCCTCACAGCAAATATTGCAACGGGCATATATTTTAAGGTATACTTTTAGTTTCTTTTTAACATTGTGAGGACTCAGGGAAACATGGGCTTTTACAACTATATACCCTTTTGTCAATTTCTAACTTTGTATCCTTTCACACAAATTTTGTTCTCTATATGCAAAAGTAAAGGGGGATGGCGGGATCTCTGAATCCTATTTCTGCCCAAGAATCATTCCCATTACTTTAGTAATAAGCAGCACTTAGAATTTGCATACCTGTGCAACTATACTCCTAATAGTAAAAATGAAGCTTCCTATTTTCTTAATAATAAAAAACTGTCTCCTCTGTGAAAGCGAGAGCACAAATGAGAGGTTTAACTTCAGCTGCTGATTTCAAATGGAATTATTCCCTCATATGATCAGAATAAGATCCCTTGAAGGTCACCTGTTCTAAGCCCAGTCTTCGTCTAGGGAACTGTCTACTTTGCAAAGGTGTCCTCCTCCCTTGTGAGCAGCTCAGGTTGGGTCCACAAATGATCCTATTCCTGCCTCCCAAGAATATCTAAATAAATCTTTCCCCAAGCACCCCTTCCCTTCTACTGTTTCTCCAAAGGTGGTGCACAGCTTATCTGGATCAGAATCACCTGGGGTACTTATTAACAGGCAATTTCTGGGTCCCAATATTGACCTGAATTGACCCAGCAGTGAGGCATTAGCTTTCTATAGTACCCAGTAGGTTCATTCTTAATCAATCAAATATTCAGGTCTTTTCCACCAAAAAAGTCTTCAGCAAAATCTCCCTCATCTTGTACTAAAAACAACTGGCTCTTAACTGGCTGATAAAAATGCTGAGTCAGACAGTGATCTGTGTTCAACACCTGATACCCCTCCTCCAGTTGCTCTATATATTAGGCTTATATTGCAACTGTGTACAATTATTCAGCCAAACAAGAATATACCTAACTATATTGTCATCCACTTTACATTCCCTATGTTGTTCACAAGGATATCACTCTGAATATTTTGTGGAAATTCTGAAATTATGGCATCTACAGAATTCCCCAAAATACCGGGTAATGTAACCCAAATTATAAAGTACATGAGTTAGTTTGGTACAATTCTTTATCTGGATGATTCAAATTCTCTATTTCATTTTAAAAATTTAAATAACCAGGCTTTACTTTTCTTAAAGTCCTTTTAGATATGAGACATTAGGAAAAAGGATCAACTTTCACCATCCTAAATATTAGCATAAGATATTAAACATTCTGTTTAACTTAAATTAGGCAGTTTAAGATTTGCTACACTGATAACGTAATCACGTACACTTGGCAATAAAGTGATTGGCATCTTTATTGGGAGATATGGAGGTAAAATTATTCCCTGTGAGGCATTTGGCGACACATTTGTCGATATCCTTTCCTGTATAATTTAAGTCTCACAGACAGAAAAGGGTTGAAAAACAGAAATCAAGGAACCTCCATCAAGTGGTAAAAAATCAGGTCTCAGGGTGGCAAGGAAGGTAGAGCATTGTTTAAAAAACCCCAAATCCTCGGTCCTCCAAATAGAAACAGCCCGTGAGCAAGGTGGGTATTATTAGCACGAGACTGGCGTTCTTCTAATTATCTCAAGAGAAAGTGAATATTGGCTTTCCAAGTGAACCCCTCCAGTCCAGGGATATGTGCACATCACACCTGGGCCTTTCAGTTACAAATCCACCTCCTTAAGGAGTCGTGTGAAAAAGCAAGAACAATCAATAAGAAAAAATCCTCCCAGCTATAAATCAGCCACGTGGAGCTGCCGCAGCGGCGGCGGTAGCCCTGACTTCCTGGTTGGCTTCCTGCAAGCCTTGCGGCTGGGGGCTCCGGGTAGTGGGTGTAAGAAAGGGAAGGGCAGCCAGCAGCCGCTCCAGGTCCGCGGGGAGGGGGGCGGCGGGCCGTGGGAATCCTGGAGGGCACGGGCGTTAAGGACAGAGTTATGGCCCATAATTAAAACAAAAGTTTGGTAATCTGGAAGCTTTCAGAGCTGAGCAGTGGGGCAAAGGCTAAGGACCAGAGCTGGGGCAAGTGTAAGTTAGTTACAAGGTAACAGGGAATTGCGAAGAGGGTTCTTGGGCACAGCGGTGAGAGAAGGGGACTGCATGCCGGGAAAGGGGGTAAGGTACACAGAAAGGAAGCTTAGAAGAGCGAGGCACACGGGTCGGTTGGAGCGCTGCGGAGGCCGGCGGCGGGGGGCGGGGGGCGGGGGGCGGCGCGGCGCGGCGGCGGAGCGCAGTCCGAGCCGGCGAGCCGCGGGGAGGGGGCGGAGGGAAGAGCCCGGGGGAAGGTAGAGCCAAGGGGAGTTCCGGATCTGAAGCTGGAAAGGGCAGGCTGCGGAGAGGGCGGCAGCCGAAGCGGTAGGGGTGGGGGAGGGAGGAGGTGGAGAGCCGGAGGAGGGGGAAGGAGGGAGGGGAGAGCTGTGGCGGCGGCTGCGCCGGGCTCTGTGTCTCTCGCCGCCGGAGGAAGATGAGGCTGAAGATTGGGTTCATCTTACGCAGTTTACTGGTGGTGGGAAGCTTCCTGGGGCTAGTAGTCCTCTGGTCTTCCCTGTCCCCGCGGCCGGACGACCCAAGCCCGCTGAGCAGGATGAGGGTGAGTGACCCGCCCGCCCCCTCCGGCGGCGGCGACCTGCAACTTGTTTTGTTTGCGCGCGCGCGCGTGGCGGGAGCAGGGGCGGCGGGGTCGGGGCGCGGCGTTGAGCCGCAGCTCCGCAGGTGGTGCTGGCGCAGCGCGGGCCGATCGGGGGGCGCCGAGCCCCGAGCACCCGGTCGCCGCTACCAGCCACCGGCCCGCCCCCTCGCCGCCCCTTCCTCCCGCGCTCCCCCGCCCCGGGCTCCGCCGCCGCCGGCGGCGGTGCTCCACGCCGGCACTGCGGGGCGGAGCGGGAGGAGAGCGGGGGCCGCGGCCGCCCAGCCTCCCGACTCCTCCGTGCGGGGATCGCCGCGGTCGCGGCCGGGGGACGCGGGGTTGGTCCAGGCTGCGGCCTGTGGCGCGTGCAGGCCTGAAGGAGGCGAGATGCTGCCGCTGCGATCACCGCCGTTCGGGACCAGGCCCCTCGGTGCAGGCTTCCCTCCCGCCACCGCCCGTCCAGGGATGCTCGCAGCCCCGAACTCCCCCGGCCCGCCTGCGTGCGGGGAGTGGGAGGGAGATGGCGCCCCGCCTCCGGCTCGTACGGAGAGCGCCGCCTTTCCCCCCCCCCCCCGCCAACTCCGGTGGCCGCGAGACGGGGTGCGATGGGAGGCCGAGGCCTCACCCCGGACCGGCCCTTCCTCTTCGCTTCCCTGGTGAGGGGAGGGGCGGTTGGCCCGAGGTGGCTGAGGGGCGACCCCGCCCGGCTCGCGGGCCCCTCCACCGCAGTCCACACCGCGCCGGGGAAGCGTCGCCCGCCCGCCCGTCGGCTCCGGGCGGCTCTGTCCGGGGGATGTGGGGCTGGTTCCTCTTCCCGGGCTGTGGCAGGGCTGCTCGGGCCGGAAAACTAACTTGTGCCGGCGCCCCGCTGCTCGGCTTTGGCTGCGTGCTCGCCCAGCCGGGCCGCTCCGCTGGGACGTATTTGTCTGCCGCCGTAGGCGCGAGTGTTAGCTTTGACACTCCGTTGCTTTTGAGGGTTTGTCAGGCGCCTCGGAACGTTAGTTACCGTGAGCCGCGCTGGGAAGGGGGCCGCGGCGACTGCGGCTTCGCTGACCCAGTTGGTTGGCTGCATACCGGCTTCTTTCCCCCCGCGCCCCAGCCTGATCCGCTCCCCGAAAATGAGCCGCCTCCTTCCTCATCCCGGAGCCCGGGATAGCCCGCCGGGCCCGCTGCCCTTGGGGGTGAGGGAGGGCGCGAAGAGTTCAGGGCCACTGAGCGGCCGGGGGGGCCTTGGGAGGAGTTAGGCTCTGCGGTAAAGTGCCTTTGGCAAATACTATCTACATTGCGTCTGTGTGATCTCCTTTATTAACTTTCCTTAGCATTAACTTAGCATCAGAAAGTTGAATGAGAAGGCTTCCTTTTGAGAAGAATCCTAGGAAGAGCTTTCCTTATCCGTTTCTGTCTATATGGTGAAATTAGATTTACTCTTAAGTTTTAGTGTTTGAAGTCTTGACCCAAGTGGAATCTGTAACATCTGGGGTGGGCTCCCATCTAAGTCATCTAAGTCACTGATAATAAAAAGTACCAAGTTTTCCTTTAAGTGTGTTTGTGGTTTTAAGCCTCTCAGAACTCTTGCGCTCTTGGTGACCTCTTTATGGTTTTTTGCTTTCAAAATGATTGACAAGGGATAACTGAATATTGCAATCGAGAGTGTTTTAAGTCATTAAATAGCCTTTCACAGAAAGCTAGAAATGTTAGAACCCCATTTTCTGGGAGAGAAACTGGGGAAAGTCTGACAAAACTAGCCATATTCGGAATGTCCTGTAGTTCCCATGACAAGTGTTTTATTAAAGAGGTCGTAGAACATCCACACCGATACCCATCTCTTGAAATACTTTACTAAAGTGGATATATAATAAGTACCCAGCCACAAGGCTAGTCATTCAGTGGCAGGTGGTGATATCTTGATTTTTTTGGTCCAACTTATTTGATAGTTTGTCATTGGGTCCACTGTAATTTCTGTCATTTGCCAAAGACAGAAGCTAGCTTTTTAAGACTTTCAAATGTAATTAACACTGCAAAGAATGCTTATGGATCAGGAAAACCAAAACCTTTTATTAATTTTATGTAAATGTTACCTAAGCAATTTAAGGCATAACTTATGAATAATTACGACCATAAACAAGGGACTTTTGCCTCCTTTTATTAAAAACTATCCTAAGAACTTCTGAGATCTGGCACTAGAAGAACATTTCCTTTAGAGAAGGTTCTGACCAGCCCGCAGATTCTTGACTCCCGAGTTTCCCTTCTGCCTTCTAGTTCTTTTCCTTCGATTTATGGTTGCAGACACCTCTCCCCACTGTGAGACACCTGCCTCTTTAATGTTGATCCACCTGTGGGCTTTTTTTTTTTGGATCCCTATAAATGCCTGTTAGTGGCTTGAAATAGGCTAGAACAATCAACCAAATAAAGGTTCTGCCTCAGCTCTGGCAAGCTTGTACTTGTGGCCCCAGCCTGTGCCACTGCTTGTCTTGTCCTTTCAATGTTCCAGGCAGTAAAGTCTGTAGCAACCTGGTCTTTTTTTTTTTTTTTTTTAAGCCGGGACGACTTCTTTATATCTGCCCAGCTGTGGAGGTCACTATTACAAAACACATTACCCATGGTCAAGATGAAAAACACATTTCTTATCTCCTTCCTCATTCAGGGCCTTTTGCTGTTTTTTCTGAGGTAAATGATGTGCAAGATGATCTTACCGTTCAAATTGTACTCTGTTGTAGATGATGTGATTTATTCAACAAACATTTTTGAGTGCCTACTATGTACTAATGCTAGTTATCGAGGAAATGCTCCTTACCACTAACCCTGGATCTTACAGCTTTGTGGGGAAAAAAGCACCCCACTTTAATCAAAACTCCACAAATCTGCAAATAGAAACTATGCTCCATGCTGTGAAGAAAAGCCTTAGGGGATAAGAGAACAGGAATTTGGTCATAAACGTCTTTTTTTTTTTTTTAAGATTTTATTTATTTATTTGACAGAGACACAGTGAGAGAGGGAACACAAGCAGGGCGAGTGGGAGAGGGAGAAGCAGGCTTCCCGCAGAGCAGGGAGCCCAATGGCGGGGCTCAGTCCCAGGACCCTGGGATCATGACCTGAGCCGCTTAATGACTGAGCCACCCAGGCGCCCCTGGTCATAAAAGTCTTACCTGAAGAAATGACTTAGTTGAAATCTGAAGATTTGAATACAGATAGTTGTTGACCTGGATGTGGGAGGAAGGCACTCCTGAGAGGGAGAAGTATGTGCAAAGGTCCTGAGGTAGGAGGCAGTATAATGAACTGAAGAACTGGAAGAAGACCAGTAGAATTAGAACATGGAGGATGAGAGGAGAGGTGGAGTGAGGTTGTAAACATAGTATGGGTCTTGCAGACCATGCTAAAGATGAGGTCTTTAGAGCAGCAGGAAACCGTTGAAGGATTTTTTAAGTAGGGAGACTTGATTAGATTTGTGTTTTGGAAGGATCATTCTGATTGCCTGCAGGAAGTATGAATTGATTTAGAGCAAGAACAGAGAGTAGGAGTCCTGTTGGAGGTTATAATAGTTCAGGTGGGATATGGCGTTCCTTGGATGGGTAGGGTGACAATGGAAGTGAAGAACTGATTCAAGAGCTATTAAAGATGCAAAGGTATCGGGACTAGTTGATTGGATGTGGGAGTGTAGAAGGCATCAGGAGGTTTAGGATGATAGATTGTCACATTGAAAGTTCTGAAGACAAACATTCGTACATTTTTATGGTTATGGGAAGGCTTCCTTTTTTAGGCTTTGTCCTCTGGATATTTTCAGGTCAGCATTTATTAAGACCATCTGTTTAGTACTTGCGAAGTGCAGCAAGTTCCTTTAATTAAATAAATTATGGTATCTCCTAGACCGTACATCCCAGGTTTTAGCCCGGAGTTTAAAATTGAACCATAAGCTCCTGACAATAAAGGTTTGTAATGGAAGGGTTGAGCTCTTCAATGGTTTTATTATAGCTAATCCAGTGCACTGATGAGAAGCTGCTGGTAAATGGATGATTCTTTGTATGTGTAAATGCTATCTTAGTCAAACCATTAATGCCACGTAGGTTTAGAGCATACATAGCAGGGCTGATTCAGGAATCCTTCCTAGGCAGAGAGGTTTTAAGGGATAACCTAAGACCCGTTGAAAGGAATATTGCTTAAATGAAGCTGAGTGACTGAATTGATTACCCTGTCACAGTCAAGTTCCACCTTACCAAACCCTTTTATTTCTGTGACGATTGATTGCAACCTGAAAGATTCTGCCCTTGACCTTAAGACTTTATTACAAATGGAAGCCCCATTGATATCATTAGGAATAGAGCTATCACTTAGCAAAGCGTAGTGTCTTAAGTGGTCACTGTTGTCTTACTTCCCCAGTTGAAATGCCTTGGGATTTGTTTTTGTTCTATTTTGCTGTCCTCCCTCACAGCTGTAATGAAAAACTCCCGTCTATGAACTCTAGGCGTTATAGACGTCCTGAAATTAATGCAGACTTCTATGTACATGTGCTTTTTGGGGGGGGAGGTGAGAATCAAAAGCTTTCTCATTTCACTGTAAGCCGCTGACTGAGTCCTTTGAAGGCAGGATTTATGTTTCTTGGAGTAGCTCATGGAGTATCTCCCCCATCTACCAGGGTGCTGAAGCATTCATTCACGTCTCCCCTTTAGGTCCGGACACCCCAGAAATGCAAACATTCCCAAGAATTCTAAATCTGTGGATTTTGTGGAAGTGTTACCCATCCAGTGGTCAAAGGTCAAGCATCAGTCCTGTTATGACTACACCTCTTCACCTCCCTCCCAGGAAGACCCCATTGGAGAATACCAAGAATACCTCAAGTAAAAGTCCCTGTTATAAAGAGATCTCTTCCTAGTTGAAGAGATGCAATACTTGCATGGCCTGGGTTCCTTCCTTTCTTCCTTAATCCAGTAGCAATATAAGGAAACACTGACAGCTGTCATAGAACGTTTTGTCAAGAGCCAAATCAGGAGGTGGAGAAGGTGGAGAATAGCCATTCAGGGAATGCACAATTATTCGTAAGGAAGGAATGAAAACTGGTAAAGAGCGGGTTGAATTTGGATAACTGTTTTGTGATTCCGGCTGGCTACATGGAATGGGAGATAAGGTGTGGGCTGCAACAATTAGTATAAGCTGCGTTAGATTAGTCACTCCTAAATTGGAGACAGAAGGAGAGAGAAAATAATGCAACATGAATGAAAATCAGAATTCTGATTTTCTAGAATTCTGGGCCATTTGTAAACAGAGTATTTGTAAATTCTAACTCCAGAGTTATGAAAGAGTTGGTCAGCAAGATTTGAGTGGCTCTTGAATGTGGGAAAATGATTGGGATTATCTGACTTCAACCTAGATCATTGTCTTTGTTCGTGTTTCGAATTCTAATTTTCATCCCTGAAGAATGAATGTGCAGTGTGACAGAAGGAGAGAAGTGGTTAAATTAAGAATTTATAATCTCGGGGCTCCTGGGTGGCTCAGTTGGTTAAGCGACTGCCTTCGGCTCAGGTCATGATCCTGGAGTCCCAGGATCTAGTCCCGCATCGGGCTCCCTGCTGAGCAGGGGGTCTGCTTCTCCCTCTGCCCTCTTCCCTCTTGTGCTCTCTGTCTGTCATTCTCTCTCTCTCAAATAAATAAATAAAAAATCTTTAAAAAAAAATTTATAATCTCTAGAATAAAATGGACATAGCTTCAGTTTAGGAAAGGAATGATTTTATGGTTGGGTTTTGTACAGTGGAAGAGGGGAAAGGGTGAGAGGGTGAGATATGCCTTAACAATGTGGACAGAATTCTTTGTAAGAATTGGGAGATATATTTTTATTAAAAGCGTGAGTCATTTACTCAACAAGTGTGAAATATTTGAGTGTTTACTAAGTGCCATCCATGGCTCTAGGCATTGGAGATGCTGTACTGGACAGTGGAAGAGATAAAAAGTGTTGACATAATAAAGATGTTACTCAGGTCTCGACCTAATAACTGCACAGTAGGTGTTGCATCCATAATGTAGTTTTCTTTTGATATATAAAGTTGGGCCTTTTCATAGTACCTTCCTAACTCCAACCTTCCATTTGCCCAAACTGATGTCTTAAGGGCTTGCTTTCCCTAAGATCCTGGGCTGGGCACTGGAGATTCAGAGATGGCAAGGACGCAGACTCAGATCTCCTCTCATAAGTGAGATGATCTGTGTGAATATGGAATGGCTGTAAAAAGGACATTCTCTTTTTATTTTTAGTTTTTAGATTTTATTTGAGAGACAGTGTGTGTGAGAGAGAGAGAGAGAGAGCACATGAGCAGGGGCAGAGGGAGAAGCAGACTCCCCACTGAACAGGGAGCCCGATTTGGGGCTCCATCCCAGGACTCTGGGATCATGACTTGAGCCAAAGGCAGGTGCTTAACCGACTGAGCCACCCAGGCGCCCCTGAAAAGGAGGTTCTTGCGCAGCTATAGAGGCTATAGGAGGTGGATGTTCAGAGGCAAGAGCATGGCATTCGGCTAGACCTGGAGTGTCCTGTGGAATCAGGGAGGGATGCAGGGAAGAACATTCTACACTAAAAGAATATGGTGAGGGCGCCTGGGTGGCTCAGTTGGTTAAGCGACTGCTTTCGGCTCAGGTCATGATCCTGGAGTCCCTGGATCGAGTCCCGCATCGGGCTCCCTGCTCGGCGGGGAGCCTGCTTCTCCCTCTGACCCTCCCCCCTCTCATGTGCTCTCTCTCTCTCATTCTCTCTGTCTCAAATAAATAAATAAAATCTTTAAAAAAAAATATGGTGAGACCAGAAAAAAGTTTTTACTAGAGCAAAGTGATGAAAGCTAAGATTGGGGAAGTAAGTTTGGGTCACATTTTGAAGGAAATTAAATGGTAGGCCAGGGAACTGGGTTGGGGTTTTATTAAGTCAGCACTTAGAGAAGCTTTTTGGAAGCTTCTGAAGTAGAGTTGGGGGAGTGGTGACATCCATTAATCAGCAGCTCTTGATTCACTAATTCACTCAAGTATTTCAAATATTTATTGAGTGTCTGCTAAGTACCATTCATTGCACTAGGTCTTGGAGATATTATAGAGCAGTAAATAATAATAGCAATGATAACAGGTAACATACAATAGATAACATACCTTGCTTGACTCCTTTATGCCAGGTAAGCATTCTATGTGTATTATGTTGTTTAATTGTAACAACCCTCAAATGCAAGTCTGATGTAGTTGTCACATTATAGATGAGACCATGGAGTCAGTTGAACTCTTTGCCGAAGGTCATTTACTTAGTAAGTGGTAGAGCCGGATTCAATCTCATGTGTTTGGACTTGGAGCTATGCTCTGACCAAACACTATAGATTTTAACAAGATATACATGCTCAAGTGGATTACCTTGAAAGGGGGACATAGAGACAGTAGAGAGGTAATTTCAAATAGAAACACTGAAGACAATACAGGATAACACGAAGGAGAAAGGGGCAGTGGGGACCATGTAGGGAAGTTCAGGGAGCAGTGGCTGAGCTGAGGCCCAAAGAATGAGTATAAGCCTATAACGCAGTTCTGACGGAAGAACGTTCCAGGCAGAGGGAACAGAAAGTGAAAAGCCCCTGGGGTTGGAATGAGGCTATAATGTTTGAGAAATAGAAGGCCAGTATGACTAGAGCATGGTGAGTTTGGAGGGAGTACAGTACTTGATAAGCTTGCAGATGTAAATGAGGCCCTGGGTTGGCTGATAAATTGCATGGTCCTCTACATATGGTCCAAGATAAAATAAGTAATGACTTTTTTTTTTTTTTTTTTTGTGACCTATTGTAGTGGTGAGGCAAGAACTCACCTGTATTAGCTAAGTCCACTGGGTCCTGTGGGATCGCAGAGAAGGCAGCATCTAGTCTGTAAGGCCTGGGTGCTGTCAGAGAGCTCTTTAGAAAGGGCATATCGGAGGGACAAGTGTGTGAGGACAGAGGAACGGTAGGTATGTGCAAAGGCATGAAAGATTGCAGCAAATCCCAGGGACTGCATGGCTGGAAGATGGGATTGGGGAGTGGAAGTAGGGGGGAGAGAACCCTAGAAAGACGGAGTCTGAACCCTGAAAGATTGAATACTGTGAATGTCCAGAGCTGGGCTGTCAGGAATAATCTGGAAACAGTGCCAGCTGGATTTCAGTGAGGAGAGAGATGTCTGTGTCATAGGACATGATAAAGCCTAAAAGCTAGGAGAGGGACCAAGACCATGAATATGAGGAGAGAGAGATTATGAGTAGAATTAGCTGGTAGGCAGAGGAACCCTCTGGATGGAACTGGAAGGGGGAGGATGCTGATGCCTCAGAAGGAACAGAACTGTCTAAAGCGTGGTTCTCAAACTTCAGTAGGCCTCACAATCACCCAGAGGGTGTGTTAAAACAAAGTACTCCAGCCTCATGCCTAGAACCTCTGATTCAGTAGGTCTGAGGTGGGGCAGAGAATTTGCATTTGTAACTAGTTCCGGAGGTGCTGGTCCAGGGATCATACTTTGAGAATTGCTCATCTGGAGGATGGGTAGATTTGGGGGCTGTAAAACGAAACATTGGTTTGGTTTGGGCATGTAGTATTTTTGAGGGGAGGAGGGGCATGTCATATTTTATGGACAGTGTCTACTGGGTAGATGGAGCTCAGAACTGGATCAGTACTGGATGCAAAGTGTGCAAATCATAGGCAGGAATATGTCTGAAGCCTGAGGACCGGATTGGTAAATGAAGGGGCTATGTGTAGATAGAGGAGAAAAACGTGGATAGGAAAAGAGAAACCTGGAAAATGCCTTCTCTCAGGTGCTGGGAGGGGGAGAGATGAAAGGAGGCATAGACAGAAGTAGAAGATTTAGAGAATATTGCCCTGTAGAAAACATGGGCAAAGAGAATTTAAGGGCAGGACCATCAGCAATGTCGAATATCGCAGCATTTGAGCAAGAATTGATCACCATTAGGGATGTAGAAAGTGGTTGTGGAAGCATGCTTACCTGCCGGCTCAACGAACCCATAGAACTGGCTCCAGGGAGGGACACCGTAACCTCTCCACTGGCATCTCGGTAAATGGGATGACGCAGGGGAACCAGCTTGGAAGAAAAAGAAGTTCAAGTAGTAAATAATCACCTTCACTAGACGAAAAATACAAGAAGAGGAAGGGTTTTAGAGAACTTAACTATCACAGGGGAACTAACACACTTTGGATTCTATCTGTTCTGCCTTAATTAGGTGCCTCTCTACACCCTCCCCCACCCCCCCATGTGTATATATAGACACATCTGTACATACATATTTTAAGCTAAACCATAATCATGTGGTTGTGGTAATATAAACTTTATATGCTGTACACATTATATTAAAACGATTATAATGCATAGTAGGTTTTTTGTTTTTTTTTTTTTTTTTGCTCTCTTTTGGTCTGAAATCCAGTAACTTATAAGAAGCTGTGACCAGAACAACATTTTAATATTTGAAGTTGGAAAAGAAACTTCATCCGCAAAATATTAGGCAGTTTTTAGTTTTTAACACATTAATTTGCCTGACACGTAATTACAGGAAGAAACAGAATAGAAAAATTGTCTGCTCAGCATTTCAGGTAATGTTGGTTTTTTAAGGTGGGCTCTACCGTTTCATTCTAGCTCCGTCCTGCGATCCTGAAAGCAATGCTAAGGCTACGTGAACTGCAGTTATCCAGGGCTTAAGTCTGTTTTGGAGAGGGAAGGGCTACCTTCCGGTTGCTTCCTTTTGCTAAGAATCCTGAATATTTCAAAATGAGAAATGTTCTCATTTCTGCTCCATTATAAATTCCCTTCTGGGCTTGGTAGCATGTTAAAGCATTACTCCTGAGAAACACTTAAACATGCCAACTGAACCTGATTCAGTTCACTGAATATAAGAACTGGCACTCTGAAACTTGAGGAAAAAAATTAACTTTGCATTATCTAATTAGGTTTATAGAATTGCTGCAGAGCAGCCTGGTTTCCCAAATCTAGGAGGTACAATTAACTGCAGTATTATATCAATACCAACTAGTCTGCTAATAGGCTTCCAAGCAAAGCAATTGGAATTTGTTATTACCAAGGATATTTTAAAGTGGATGAATTAAAATTAAATCACATACTTTTGGGAGCAGTTCTGTATGAGAATAAAATAAATGACCTAATCATTTTTTAATCTTTAGTCTCTTATTGAGTCCCTAGGTTTAAGAATACATTCGGGCCTCAAGAGGTATGCTACTTTTCTTTAATAGTAAACTTACATGCTTACTGATTATCTGGCTTAAACATAATTTTAGCATTTGTAGTTCTTTATAAAATATTTTACAATTGTGTTAGCACTTCAGTATTGAAGTACTTTGAAAACTACCACATATTCACTGGTAATGTGTACACCTTGTCAGAAGAATTGGTGTTAAAGAGTAAAGAGCACTGGGTGTTCTATACAACTGATGAATCACTGAACTCTACCTCTGAAACTAAGAATACACTATGTTAATTAATTGAATTTAAATAAAATGAAAATTTTAAAAAGTGACTCTTAAGTAGACATTAACTGAGAAATTGCTAGCATTTCCATTTTTTTAGATTGTCTAATTATCCTTTGACTCTTGATTTTCCTTTTAATAGAAACCACATACACACACACATACACACACATTGTGATAACATACTCTTTGATGTGAGCAAGGTTTGCAAATAGCTTTTACAACTGTGTTAATGCCTGACTCCTCCAGCTGGAACCCTTGATTTCAAGCTAAGCCACTGAGGCTAGCTATTGAAGTGAAACAGTAGTCTCAGGTTCTCAGTATAGTTTAAGAGACACTTTTGAACAGCTTTGTAGAATTTTGAGAATTAACACTTGTTGAAGTAATATCATAGCAATATAATATCTTTATGTTCCTGAGAATTTCTTTTTTTAGTAAGAAAAGCTAAATAGAAAAAAAAAATAGGACAATAAAGTACAACTTATGTTATAAAAAATAGTCCTTAAGTCATGATACTTGAAGTGCTCTAGAGGTTCTTTATTTGTCAGCACTTCTGCATTTTAAATAATTTTATTCTGTTGAATTTAAAGTAAGTATTTCATATGCATTTTATTAACGTGTTATTGGAAAAATAGTTCCCTTAAAACCCTTGAAAAAAACAAAAATGATCAGTATGCTTAAGTGAGTCATGTAAGTTTGGTTTTGCCAGACTAGATCAAAGACAGATACGATAGATAAGAGAAGGATAAAGATGTTCAGATACAGAAAACTGGGAAGAAGCAGGATATGTAGATTCCATTTCTATTGAGATATATAGTTTATTAGTCAATTATATAAACATTTCAAAAATGACTCAGGAAAAATCTAATAAGGTTAAATCAATTAAGTTTTTATTTGCTTGATTGTTAAATGCAGCTGTGACAAATACCTAGAAAAATTTGCCATACAGTATGTCATACCAACTGGAGTTTTTTGTCAATAACAGCCCATGTACCTATGAAATTAAAGATTTACTTTATATAGCCATTTCAAAACTTAAGATATTTTCTGAAATAGTTGGCTTATTAGGTATAGGTTTCAATTATGCTTACTTGGGAGGACTTAAATCCAAACCTTTTCTCCCAGTATTTCCTCTGGCAATTGAATGTTTTGCTACGCAATTCTTATTAGACAATTTAATCATTATGCTTCTTAAAATTTAATCCGACAGCATTAGTTTTTTAATCTCTAATACAGTAAGGTGTCTTTCATGTAAGTCAGTATTTGTTACCTTTACAATCTTTGCAGGGTTTTACATCTTTTCTTTTGAAAGAAAGCGTTTAAAACATCCTGTTCAAAAGTCTGATAACTCTTGCCAGGGTGATTTAAAATGAATAAAAAATCCATTAGATTTTTGGCAAATAAGCTCTCAATTATGGTACGGAATAAATGACTACAAAGTGCTTTTTAGAGTAATGGAATGGAAATGACTGAAATCTTACTACTTTGCACATGTAGATTTTTCTACTATTGTTGAGTGTTTAGTTTAAGCTAAAAGGATCACTGTCAAAATTGGAAATTTTGATCATTTAAAATGTGTAATTACATTTTAACATTTAAGCAAAGGATTGGTGGAACGCAGAAATATAGGCATGCAGTTTCATTTACTGCTGCTCTCTGTGTGATGGTCTCAGAGGAAATTTGAAGTCCACTGTTTGTAAAAGAAGGTTGGAGGAGAGTGTTGCATTGTGGTGGTCAATTAAAATAAATTTGCTTACAGTTCAGGGAGATCCTGGTGGGTGGCAAAGAGAAAAATACTTCTAGCAAATAGTTTTCTGAAATTCTCTCTTCTAAAAATGTGCTAAATACGGTGATTTCCAAATGCCTTGGTATTTTAAAGAAATACATTTTCTGTGTGAAATTAGGATAACTCTTACTCTTTTTTTCGTAGTTAACATTTAGGCTGCAAACTATGGCACACATAACTTCTTTTTTAAAATAAATGTAGCAGACATGTGATGACAGTTGTTAACTGAAAATTTTGAAGAGTGCTGTCAAACCTGCAAAGGTAATAGAACCCCAAATACCACACCTCTTCCCAGGTCCTGCTCTATCCTTAGCTCAAGAACTGGCATCTGCAATATGGTTCAGAATACATCTATACTACATGGGTATTCTCAGATTATTTTTTCAGCATCCTCTTTGAAGTCTGAGGAAAGTTTTAATGAACCGGGGCTTCATTTCACTTTCCATGAATTACTAGGGCAGGAAGAGTGCCAGCCAGTTTTGCTCGAGCAGCCCACACCTATGACTAACCTGAAGAAAATCTCAGCCAGAGAGTCTAATCACTCATTTCACCGTGGTAAATCATGTTTTATAAGAGGCGGATATCATCCTTGACCTCTGCTCAGCTAACTGGTAGCACCAAGAGAAAAGCAAATGTTAAAATCGTTATTATACGTTGGCAAAAATCGCTTCCTGAAGATAAAGTGAACGGCTTGAAACGTATTCATTTGCATCTACTTCTTTAGCCTAAATAACAGGTGCTTGTGTTTAAAAGCAAGTATGTTTTGTGCAATGAGTTATGACTCAGAAGAGCTGATGAAATGAAGAAAGAGTAAAAGGAAATCCTAAGTGGAAATTAAGGGATAGAGGGGCGCCTGGGTGGCTCAGTTGGTTAAGCGACTGCCTTCGGCTCAGGTCATGATCCTGGAGTCCCCACATTGAGTCCCGCATCGGGCTCCCTGCCCGGCAGGGAGTCTGCTTCTCCCTCTGACCCTCCCCCCTCTCAGATGCTCTCTCTCTCTCATTTTCTCTCTCATAAATAAATAAAATCTTAAAAAAAAAAAAAAAGGAAATTAAGGGATAGATTTTTAGTATAAAATACCAGAAACTTAAGGTAACAGTAAAGACAATATATGTATATTCAGTGTTGTTTTCTAATGAAATGTGATAACTTTCCTACTATTTTTTTTCAATTCTTCATGAAAGTAACTGAAATCTATTTTTTTCTCCCTTGGAAGGTAGGATTCCTTTTGATTGTGAGGCATTTGTTGAGCAGTTGGTCAGTTTCTTTGGGTCCCAGTGGGTGCTAAATGTAAGAATGATTCTTTCAAGGTTAAAAAGGTCAGCCATGTATTTTATTGACCTCAAGGTAGCTGGAAAAACCCAGCCTGCTGTTTGGACACACAGTGCCTTGCCTCCGAATGATGAAGCCAGTAGCTTACTCCTAATTTCTAACACAGACAGATGTTGCATTTTCTGAATATACCCCATTCTTTTTCATTAAAGACAACTACACCTTCACAGTCCTTTATCATACCTGTAACTCTTGTGGTGAGTCAGCACTAATGAAAAAATAAATAAAATTTCATGTCTAAAATAGAGCTAAAACGAACTTTTTAAAAGAACTTTGTGCTCTTTCTGTAATCTCTATACACCCCCACCCACAACTCGTCTTATGCGTCTCACTTTAACAAAATGCTCTAAGAAGTGTCACATCCTGTGAATACTGACTAGGAATGGAAGAAAAATTAGAGTTTTGGTTTTCTTGCAGGAGATTGTTTTCTGTCAGAGACTGCAGATTTTCCTTGGTCGGCAGGGGCTTAATTTAAAATTGCCTCCTATATGCAGTGAAGAAAATCAAATCAAACTTAAAATACTATGTGGAACATTTTCCTGATAATGTTTTTGGAAAAAAAGATTTAGAACAGTGGTGTTGCGATTTTTGAGATGCTACTGTTCTGAAAGTTGAAGTTTCCATCTCTTCTCCATTCCTTCCATTTCTCATCAGGTGACTATAGACACTGGTCCATTTGTCAGAGTTTAAGTGGTAAAAAAAAAAAAAAAAAAGCAGAAAATATACAATGCCTTAAGTCAGGTTCCTGATTTATTTCTAATGCCTTCCATTTAGATATAGATTTGATTTACTTGTTTCCTAAATTCACGGGCCAGTCCTGATACTCACAGTTGTACACTTGGGATATCCTAAATAAAAACATTTAAAGACATTTGTAATAGATGACTGACACTCAAAAAAGTAAAACAATAACCGTAACCCAAACTGTCATGCTTTAGCTGGTTTGTGGTGAAGCAGAAAGCATGAGAAATTTGCTGTGTTTCAGTCTGCTCATCATCGCTGGGAAATCACCCAGAGAAGACTTAGATTGGCTGAATTCTCTTCACTGCTCTGTGAAAGCATGTAGCAGGGTGTGTGTGTGTCTTCATTAAAGACATTTGAAGAGTGAATGGTACACTCAGTGGCACCTGGAATCTTGAAAGGACAATGTCTCTTATATGCTTAATTTATTGGTAAGAGTGAAGATGAGTAAGTCTCAAAAAGAGAAATGGAAGAATTCCTTTTGGGGAGGGGAAGCTAATATCCTCTAGGATTTGGATTACTACAGTTTCTTCACTGAGAGAATTCCTTGATCTTCTAAGAATAAAGGTACTACATTTGTATGATTTTATAATACCACTTCAATGCTTCCTGTCTCAGGCAGTATAATGAATTAAAATGCATTGGATGTTTAGCACAAGCTACAGCTCAGGGATACTCAATGTAGAATTTCGTCCTGTAGGCCAGTTATCAGGAAGTAGTGGGTCCAATCCGTGCTGCCTGGGCAAGTGTTTTATTTCCTTGTGTAAGCCTTAGAGCCTGCCCATCTTCGATTTTTTGCTGTTTTGTGAACTGTAACTGTTTTTGTTGTTATGTAAATGGCCTGCTAGTCAGGAAGAGACGGAAACTGTTTAGGTTTGAGAGATTCAGCAACCTCATGGTTTTGGAGTAATCTGATATTTTAGTGGTGTTTTCCTGTCACTATCTCATTAAGATTTTGAAAAACCTACGAAAGTCCCTAATTAATAAAAAAGAGTCCTAGGGAAGGCACATTCAAGTTGATGACCGTATTCCTTACTAGGAAGGGGCAGGGAGTTTGAGCTTTAAGGTGTAGGAGGAAGGGAAGGTGTGCCGTCTAAAAGGGGGAGGAGCCTTGTACCGTACGTAGTACAAGGTCATGCTTTGGACCAGTCATTTGTGTTGCGAGTGGGGAGTAGGAAAGACAGGGATGTAAACCACGTACATGTTTTTTCTTTTAAAGAAATAATCGGGTTGATAACTGTGAATAGTAATCCCCATAAATAACTAAATATCCTGGGGAAATTTTATTGATGTTTAAAATATAGCTCCTCAAGAACAAGGTGGATTAAAAATAAAAGCTGACGTCATTGTATAGTAAAAGTCCACATGGACTCTGGCAGGAGTTGAAATCCTGTTACAAATACTGTGAATAGCTTCAGTCGGCTTGGCCTAGACTTGACTTCCCTGAGCCTCCTTTCCCTCCTCTGTAAAGGAGACAGGGCGCTGTTTCTCTGTTTGCCTTAGTTAGGGTGAGGTTACCAGAGCTGCTAGGAAAGCATTTGGCTTGCAGTTTTACTCTTGTTGTTTCCCTTTCTTTCCCTTCCTTCTTGGATGACTATAACGTTTTGTACATAGTTTCAAGAGTGCTTAAAAGAATGAAAATACTTACACGAATTTGTTATGAATTGGTGAAAAGGGGCTGAGTCTTTTTTCCTAGACTGACTTTTGCCTTAAAAGTTATATCCTTCAAGGAACCAATGTTCTAAAACAGGGAAAGAGGAAAATGTTATTGTTTATTTACTTTTAAAATATACTCTTTTTGAGGGTGCCTGGGTGGCTCAGTCTGTTAAGTGGCCGACTCTTGGTTTTGGCTCAGGTCATGATCTCAGGGTCCTGCTCAAGGATTCTCTCCTTCTCCCACTGCCCCTACCCCTGCTCATGTGCGCCCCTCCCAAAATAAATACATATTTTAAAATATACTTTTTTCCTGAATATAAATATATATTCATTGTAGAAAATATTAAAAAAGTAAAAGCAAACAAACGAAATATCCCCTCTAATCCATTTTACTCAAAGCTAATTATGGTCTGTTTGGTGTATTTCTTGTCCAAATTTAAGGGTAGACACAGACTACGTATATGCTACTTTGTGGATTGCCTTTTTTATTTTACTGTAGAAATATTTTAATTTATATATTGTTTTTAAGACCTACATTGTCTTGTAAACTCACCTTTTAACATCTGGTCATTTTAGCACTGAGATGGTTTAAGGGAAGAGGACATTAGGAAGAAAAAAAAAAAAAATACCAGGGTGCTGGGAGTTACAGATCGTAAATTGTGGTGTACAGCGTATGTGCAAAATTGTTTTCCCACCTGCCCCTTAAAAAAAAAAAAAAAGGCAGAAGTTTGATTCCAAGTTTTGCTGTTTTTTTGGGTGCCTCTGGCTAACCCACCAATTAAATGGAGCAAAACAAGTGATCTGAGGGAGAACAAAACCGGAAGAGCTATTGAAGCTACTTATTTTCGCCATCTCTTCCTTATTCTTCCCAGAAGCCTAGTCTCCAACTTAATGTTGAGTTGTGGTTGCGGAACATTCCAAAGCTTTTAAACTTCTGCTTAGTAAGTATTAAATCCACGTCACTGCCCTCGGGTTAATTATGAGGTGTGGTAAATACAATGTTTTCTTAATTTTATTAGCTTTGTTCCTTCTGTCTCTGTTGTGAAGACCAAGTTTTCTTTCTGCGGATTCGACTCAGCCGCTCCTGGATTTTCTAAAATGCTGTGTTCCATATTCACGTTTAGAGATGAAAATTATGCACTTTCTTTTGTCATTGTGTAGTTGGACCACACCTATGTCACTGGGCAGTGATAAGGCTCTTTGTTTTCCTTGAATCTTCTTTTAAGCACACACCCTCTGTTTGTTTATACTTGTATATAGCAACATAACAGGTCGGCACTGTGGAGGCAGAATTCTAGTGTGAAAATTGATTGAACATCAAATACTAATAAGGAACTTTTTTTTTTTTAAGATTTTATTTATTTATTTGACAGAGTGAGAGAGCACAAGCTGGGGGAGCAGTAGAAGGAGAGGGAGAAGCAGGTTTCCCGCAGAGCAGGGAGCCCGATGCGGGGCTCGATCCCATCCTGGGATCGTGACCTGAGCCGAAGGCAGTCGCTTAACCATCTGAGCCACCCAGGCGCTGATAAGGAACTTTTATTGAATTCTTACTATGCCCTCTGCTAGGTGTGTTTAAATTCTCAATTTAGCCTTCTGTCATTTCACAGATGAGGAAATTTGTGGCTTAGGGAAGTTAAATGCCTTGCCTGTCACCTGGCCTTGTAGGCGATGGAATCCGAGTTCGAACCCAGGCTGACAGCAGAGCCCACCCTCTCAGGCTGGATTCAGGAGCACAAGTCGCACTCCTGAACCATGCTCTGTGAACCAAAGCAGTAACTTTAAAAAGGGTTTTTGGGCCAATAGGGTTGAGAAATGTTGCATGTTATATCACCCCCTCAGAGATTTGCAGGGTACGTTAGTATGTTAAAAGCCCTGAAAAGTCCTACAGGAAGTAAAATTTTAAGATTTTTTTTTTAGCTCATCTTTCACAAATTGACCTGGTCACTGATTTGGTCTGTAAAGAACTCAAGCATCCTGAGAGAACGGTTGGCTAATAGCCCAATCAAAGTAAGGGAGTTATTTGGGTGACGTTACTGCTTCATGCTCTGAAGATAGATGCACCTGTCTCCAGAAGAAGATTCTAACTGCCTGGACTTGCTGAATTCTGCCACTAGACTGTTACTTACATGTTCATGGTTGGCATGTCCTCATCCAACTGTCTAAATCTTACCATTCTTCAAGATTGATCCAGGTTTTGCCTCTCTGAAGCTTTAAGTACTTTAGTCCACTTGGATATCTCTAATCACAGAAAGGTTCCTCATTATGGGACATGACTATAAATGAATGTAATACTCTTTAGTACATAGCTGTTTTCCCAGTTGGTCTTAAGCTCCTTGAAGGTAGGCCCTGTTTTATAGTGCTCTCTTGGTTCTCTGCTAATTAGCCTCTGGTCCTATTGTCTTAGAGAAGAGAGATCCAGGTTGTTCTAGTGGCCTTTGTTCAGTTGACAAATACTCAGTTGTCTCCTGGTTATGACCCCTGCTGAGACCTGCATTCATTCTTAATCCTCAAACTTGAACTCATGTAATCATCTGATACTGACATTGGCAGTCCTACTCCCTGTGTTGCTTTCCAGTGGGACACAACTCACTAATCTTGCTCTATCAAAAATGACTTTAGTTCTGTTGTAAAACACTCACTGTATCTGAGAGCTTACAATCGCAGAAAAATCCTACTGAAGATTTAAAATAGGTTTCTTAGAAGAGCTCCTGCTTTGCAGTCACCTACATCTTTCTTCATTGCCTTAGCAGCCCACTGAATCTGACAAGTATTTATACTGAGGAATTTCTCTTATACAGGGAATCCCAACATAAGTGGTTCCTTAATTTAGGTTTTGAGACAAATGGTTTTAAGTATAACCCGTATCAGGTTGCTGTTGGTATGGAAATAGGTGTCCAGTGCATAAATTGTGTTTCAGTTACTGGAAACTCCTTTCACATCATTAAATTGTCAAAACAGGTCCCCCAAACCAAATAATTGCTTTTATAAATATTTTGCAGGCACATAAACCAAAGCCATATCGCATATGTTATGTGGATAAATTTTTCTGCATAGGCAAGATTGAGTGATGCTTCTAAAATAGGAGTAATAAAGTTTGCACTGAAAGCACCACCTTTTCTTTTAGAAACTCCCTATAGTAATTGTGGATATTCTTTCTTTGCTCCCAGGCACTTCTGTGTACAAAATTAACATCATCTGTCTTGACTGTTTTCACTCTGTATTTAGTGTGCCCAAATGCCTCTGGGAGTCTTTGAATGGTACCTACTGGGAAACAGGTGATTTCTACCACCACCCCAAACTTCTTTGGGGAAATATGAAAGGGCAAACCAAAGGTCCAGTTATCAGTTGGTTTTTGGGCTCTCTGAATTTTAAGGGGTGGTAACTAGATATTTGGGGTTTATAGCCATTAGAATACAGATTTGACTATCACAGAAATCCAGAAAGTTAGATTTTTTTTTTCTCTTATGTACGTAGCCAAACTGATCAGCAACTCTTCATAGACCTGTGTGACCTCATCAGGGATCCATGCCCCTTCTCTCTTGTTCTTCTGTTATTTCTAGAGAGTTGCTCTCCTCTACATGGCCTGAGATTACACCACCTTGTCCACATTCTAGCAGTAGGAAGGAAAGAAACTGAAAGGGGATTTTGTTTCCTGGATCTGTACATATCCTGTTCAGCCACATTCCACTGGCCAAAAGATAGTCACTCTGAGGCAAGTTGGAAATGTGTCCTTATTCTGGGTGGCCATCTGCATAGCTAAAAGTCAGAGGTTAGGGGAGGTGGTTAATAAGAGAAGAGAGGAATAAGAGAATGAGAGAAGAGAGGTATAGAAGTTTTCGCCACAACGTAATAGCATGTAAGTGTTTAAATAAGGTTTGTAAAAGTCTCTCTCTCTCTCTCTCTCAAAAAAAAAAAAAAAAGTTGTAAAAGCAAGGTTGAAAAGTCCCTTGTAGTTCAATTTTTAGTTGTACCCAACTCCTTCCCTAGAAAAATCAGCATGGTCTTGGTATCTGGTATAAGTTTGGTCTTCTCACTCAAGCACAAAATTTATATTTGCATTACTTGTTGATCCAAGACTCTTTTCAGACTTGTCTGCTAAACTCACATCAACAGGACCAGGTTTTTAAGGTTTTTTTAAGTGTTACCAAAAGGTCAGTCTCAGACCCTTTTGCTGTTGGCAGTCAGGGGACCACGGAAAGGGTATATAGGTCATTGTAGGAGTTAGCAAAAGTCTGTGGTTTTGCGTAGTAGCATAAAGAGGTAGGTCTTACAGTAGGCAAGATGTATTAGAGAATTGAAAAAGCAAAATTGGGGTATAGAGTGAAACACAGGGATAATGACCAAAAGAGCTGCCATCCCTAGGGCACGGCAAGGGGTGAGGGCATGGTGAAAAGGAAGAGGTTGGGATTGTCAGGATTTAGAAGCTCACAGGAAGGCCCAGCAAGTTGGGGTTCAGATCTCTGGGGGTAGCATGATGGGACCCTGGCCAGCTGCCTGTTGTATCTGTAGAATATAATGAGGCTGTTTTGGGGGGAATCTGTAATGGAGCTGGGTTGGATAAATGCTAGACGCTAGAACCACTCCAGCTGCCTTGGCAAAATGCCTTAACTTTGACAGCAAAGGAAGAACAAATCCGTCCGCCTGCCTTTCTGTCTCTCTTGCGACCCCTGTTGGTGAAGCCTAACAGAGGCAGTTGGCAAAGGAGAGATGTTTGCAGGTTCCAGACCACAAAGCAGAATATAGATAGAAGGAGGAAAACAAAATATAACAAATGATATATATATGTGTGTATATATAGTGGGTTTAGAGCTGAGAGACAATAGTTTAATAGTCAACAGAGTACTGGATATAGAGTCTTCCTTTACAAAGTCATGTGGGAAGGTTTGGGGCCAAATAGTTATCATGAGCAAAATTAGTTCTGGACTGGATGCAATATGGATCTGATTTCTTAATATAGACAAGAATAGACTTTCTTTGCCAAGTGCCACTTACTTGCATACTGAGTAGAACAGTGGTCTGCCCAGTCTGATACTGTCTTCTACCCATACCAGAGCTATTTTTATGCAAGAGATCATGACTTTCATCCTTTTATCCTTATGGGTTAAGGACGCAGCTTAGATTTTCCTTTCTTTCCTTTTGAAACCCGTTATGAAACTGTTATACATTTCCTTGAGGCTTTCTTGAATTTATTTCTAGGATCTGTGACTCACTAAAAAACTACTTAAACTTTTTAGGTGTCTTGCATTGTGTTGAGCCTTGAGGATACAAAGATGACTAAGATACACTCTGTCCTCGGGGATGTGACAACCTCGTTTGTGGTACAAGGTGAATGGGAAGTATTATATGTTAAGTAGTAAGATAGAATGAATTGTACCTGGAAAGTGGAAAAGAGCAGGCCCATGGAGGAGAATTAACTTTTGGGCTTATCTTCATAAGTAGGGCTTTGGTGGGCTGAGGGAGGGGTGTGTGTTGTGGGGGAGGGCAGCAAGTAGAAACTATACATTTGAGGGGAAAGAAGGAAATAATTATTATAATGGCATTTGGCACATGTTTACCAGTTTCTGTATGAAGTAACATTATTCAGTTAGCCCTGAAGAGGTCCTTGTTTTGGCTTTGGGGGATTCTCCTTATTTCAGAATTTTGAATTTGATAGGCATCCTCCCTCCTACCTCTATCTATTGTGACTTTCTGTACTTCAGCCATATTCTTGTTGAGATAGTCACCTTCATAAACCAGAAATTCCTTTTTTACTTTGCTTTCAAATCGAAGCTGGCTCATGTCTGTTTTTATATTAGTTGTCCCTCACAAAATAGTTTCAGGTTTCTATATATGGAGCTTCCCTACTTATAAAAGGCTGTCTTGAGTATTAGAACCGCTAACCAATGAAACATTGGCCCTAGCTACCATATCACTAGAAGAGGCAGGTCACTTTTATGTGCACAGTTGAGTTCTGGAATTGTCATCATTGTCTTGAAAGGGAGCAGAATTGGAGCACCTGGGTGGCTCGGTCGGTTAAGCATTGGACTCTTGGTTTACGCTCAGGTCATGATCTGAGGGTCATGGGATCAAGGTCCACATTGGGCTCCACACTCAGTGGGAAGTCTGCTTGAGATTCTCTTTCTCTCTCCCTCTGCTCCCCCCCCCCCGCCCTGCTTGCACTCTCTCTCTCTCTAAAATACACCTAAAAAAAAAAATAGGGAAGAGAATTAAATTGTGGGGAAAGAATAAAAATTCACCTGCCTGAGCCTGTCTCCCTCAATGTTCCTGTTTGTGCCAGTGGTTAATATTATATCCTCTGTATAACATGATTCAAGACATCTTTTAACATATTAAGGCACATCCTGGTCTCAGTTCTCTGTCTGTATCCGTGGCATGGAAGGGAGAGGTCTATCCCATAGACACAGGTAATTGGAACAGGGGTATCTAAGCTAGATCAACTATATTTTTGGTCCTGGGATTTTTGAGTCGTGGTGTTGTCTACTAGAGATGATGCAGAGTTGGTTGGTAGACATGGCACCATGGTCAACTCCTTAAGCATCAAAGTCACATACAAAGTAAAATTCAGGGGAGGAAAAGTTAAAAGTCTTGCTGAGGAAACCAGTCATCAGAAAGGAATGAAGTAGACTTTTGTTTCTAGAAGCAGAGAAGAAAGATGTTATGGAGAGGGACAGACAAAAAGACTCTTCTGCCTCACAACCTTCTAATTTCCATGAGACCTGCCTGTTCTAACTGCAGACTAAGTTCTTCTGTGACATTTGCCTGAATCCTCATAATAAGTGCCCTTTTACTTAAATAGGTTTCTGCATCTTGCATAACAAATTGTTAGAGTAACATACAGAGATAATCTCCTACTTTAACCTAAAGGAATTACCATCGTAGAAATTTCATATATAAGCCAGAGAGGAAGATTTTGAGTAGGGCCCTCAAGACACATACAGGAAGTTGTTTTGCCCAGCACTTTACGTCTATTGCTACCTCTGTCTTGTCTTTTCCCCACCTCAAATTTGTTTTTGAGGTACGGTGATTGAGGAAGATGGAGCATGTTTTTGTATAAGAGTAAAACTTGTTTTTCTAGAATTTAAGATGTCTGCCTTTTTATCAATCTTAGAATCATTAACTATGACATGTAGTATGACTCGTTATAGTATGTATAATATGAAATTTGGAGAAATTTCTGTGTAAATGAATGATAGCCTAGGAGACAAAAAATTGGAAACAAGGAATTCATAACCTCCCAAATTTGTTAGCATTTAGTTTATTGCTGATGAGAACTACATTTTCTTTAATCAAAATCCCAAAACCTTATATATATAAAAGTTTATATATATACACATATATATGTGTGTGTGTGCATGTATATATATGTATATATATATATTTTTTTTTTTTTCTGGCTAAGGAAAAGTATCATTTTAACTTGGTTCCTTTGAAAGAAATCTGTCATTTACTAGGGAGGTATCAAGTGCCTTAAAAAATAGATGATTGGACCAAAAACTGTGGACTACTAAGTTTAAAAAAAAAAAAAAAGACTAAACATATTCAGTTGTTAACAATACTAATAATTTATTGCTGTATTTACTTTTAGTTTTGGGTTCATATAAATTTTGTTCATATGCTATGTAGTTATAGAATTTTACTGTGAAAGCAATTAGACTTAGTTTTCAACTTTCCTGCTTGTAAATGGATTTAAGTTCTTTTTGATAGCCTAGAAACCAATTAAGTATTTCTTTAATGGTTCAACTAATTGCTTCATGACTTCATTATTTATTTTACTGTGTTCACTTTACAGAGTGTTAAAAGCATTAAGAGATAATAGAATGTTAAGGAGACTTATGATGTAAACTAATTGGAGTTCTTATTGTCAGATTTAATATAATATGTTAATATACAGTATTTATAGAGGCCTATTTTGTACATGTCTTGGGTTTTAAGGGGCATTTAAATTTAAAGTAGGCAATTTACTTATCAACGTGGAAAGCCTGTCTTATTGCCCGAGGGTTAGTATACAGCATATTGTAACTCTTAAAAACCGGAAAGCTTTTGGGAATTTTGTTTGCCAACACTTTCACAATCCCAGTAATATTCCATAGCTTTGAGTGTAAATTTAAGAATTCATTATCTTCAGAAACAAGGAAGAGGTGATGTATGCTGATAATAAAATGAAACTAATATCAGGTTTTGAATCTAATTACTTTTTGGGAGGTGGTTTCATGTGAGTCTTTGATTAAGATTTTATCTTATAGGAGATAAATATAATCTGGCTTTTAGCCATAGGAGCATCCAATCTGAATCCTGAAAACTTCCTCTCCATCTTTTGTTGCTATTGAAGAGATCAACAAAAGGTTTGTAAACCCGAGAACTTCTAGCTCAGATCTCCTTAGCTAAATTTAAACCTAGAATCAGTGGCTAAGTAGCAGACATTGATTTTCAGGGCTGGTTTAGTAATGAAAACTCAACCTGTTCATAAGATTCGGTTTCATAACACACATGAAGTATTATAAAGCTATTTATTCCCTTTAATTTCAAGACCAAAATACAAAGACTGCCTTTGGGATTTGGAATTGAGTGTGGGCTTAATGAAGTATCATTCAACAAGTTTCTCATACCTCTTATCCTTTAATTATTTTTACTTGTTCAGTCTCATCTCTGAGTATTTGTAACTAAATTTAGTTTTTTCTTAAAGTGTACTAAAATGATCTATAGCATGGATAGGCAGAACAGTCTTCCAAAAATGGAAGGTGATCTGTGACTGGGTCTAGTTCTTGGCTAACTTTGAAGTGAGTTTCATATTTGGAACCGTACTCTGAACTTAATACCTTTCCATTCCAGAAGACTTTAAATGCTTGAGCTGGTTCTCCACCTTCTCTGGAGTAAACTTGGTATCCAGGATCCTAGGATCATTCTGCAAAGGAACTAAAGTGGCGTAAAAACACCCCCTTCCCTGTGCCTTCAATATCTGGAGTGTAGTCCAGAAACATATTTTCTTCTCTAGGAACATTGGATCCTGAAGACAGTTTCTCAGTGGAGGAGCAGGGTTGTCCTTATCATGACGAATCTCTTTGGACAATCTGTAATGACCGTTAAGAATTTATGTTCCATGCTTACTATAAAAGTTGTTTCTCTTAAACCGCTCTTTAGATTAAATTGATGACTGGGATGAGATAGGTAAAGGAACTTATGTTTGGTTTACTCAGATGTGTAGTCTCTTAGACAGTAGACAGACACTAGATCTGGCATGGAATCCAAAGAAGCTTTCAAAAATGGGCCTTAATAATGAGGGAAAAGAATACACATTACCATGTGGCTTCGATGACATTTTAATTTAAACCCTAAAACTAAAATGTGCCTCTTACTGATGTTATACTGTCAAAGAATAACTGTAACTGCCTTCAAATTGATAATGGAAATTACGAATAACTGCAAACGGCTTACTCTTTGCTTTCAAGTGTGAATGAGAAACTTAGTCATTTGATAATTCCCTAAATTAACAGGAAAAAATTAACTCGTGGACAGTGCATTACCTCAAATTATATAAAGCTGCATTACAGTTTCCTAGTTCGTATTTTAATGATGGAGAGAGCCTAAAGTTGGAATGTATTCAAGTTGCTTAAAATGAAAACATTTTATGTGTTCTACAGGACCTTCTAAAAAGAACTTGGATTTTGGAGCAGGGATAGGCACTCCTAGTTGGTAAAATGAAGTTTGTTGTTTGGTTGTCATGAAAACAAGATAATTTGGTGATTATAATGCCATTGGGTAATGGCCTAACCTCTGAGCCCTTTCCACGTTTGTACTTTGCTTTGCTTCCTGAACATTATCATCCTTTATTCCTGTTGTTTAAATATCAGATTGAGGCATATCAAAGTTGGGTTCTTTGCCTGGACAGTCAGAGGTACATTTGAGAGGTCTATGTGTTTCAAAGAAGGTGAAATTTTTAGATCCTTTTTTTGGGGGAAGGGAAGCAGAAGGAACCATATCACTCAGTATTGTCAGGATATGGATAGTAGGGATCTAATTCCATGAATGCCTTCTTTTTACAGACTCTGGAAAGTAACCCCAGAGTTTCAGACTCTCATCACTGGAATTACATTCCTATCTTAAACCAAATAGTACTGCTATGCAGGATTTCTATAATTTAAGCTTTTATAAATTTATGTTGCATCTGGAGCCTATTATAACGTTCTCTTAGAACAGTAAAGAAATTTCATGTATATGGGGGAAAAGAAAGCATAGGGATGGCTTTGATAAACCTTGGACCAGACTTTTATGATAAAAGTAATTCATTTCCTAATCAACTTTATTCAGAAATGTGGAGAAGACCTTTCTCTTCTTTCTCAAGTCTTATCTCCTAAAGGGATGAAAAATGGTTGTATTACTTGTTGTCAGAGATGTTCTTTCTTTTTTTTTTTTGCTTTGATTCCATAGTACCTAATGTTGTCAAATATTAAACTCTGAACAGTTTATTCTTGTCTGGGACTTGTACACCCTGCATTGTAAGCGCAAGGGGGAGATACGTGATCCTCTACTTCTGCGCCTCTTGGCTAGCCACATCTCCCTCGGGGTCATCCCAGAGCCCAGGCCCAGGCATGTCTAGGCTCTGGTTGGAGAGAAGCTGGGAGGTGAAGAGGCGGTGTGTGCAGTAGTGGGCAGTGGATGGGCTTTGGAGCCAGAAAGTTCTGAATTTGAGCCCTGGTCTGTCTTCTTAGTTCCTAGGTGTAATGGAGTATATTACTTAATCTTTCAGAGCCTTACCCTCATGATCTGTAAAATGGAGATTGTCCCACCTCACAGAGCTGCCAAGAGGATTAAACGTAGTTTAATGCATGTACATGTTACGGTTCCTGGCCTCCCTTTCATTCCGGGGAGTGGTTAGGGGAAGGAGGAAGCGGATATGGTTGGGTGTAGCAGAAGCTCAGGGCTCTGTGCATGTGAGGAATTAAAGGAGGAAAGTGAGAAGTGGTCTCCAGGAATACAAACCGTAACTTAACCCTAGTTTTCATAACTTCACAACTGTGGAAAATAATACAAAGAAGTGGCATGTACAAGCCAATGCTTTCAGTTGAGAGTAAAATACTCTTTCCTGCATTTGGTTACTATTATTTGTTCTCCCCTGGAGAAAAATTATCTAAAGGAAAAGCCCTCCTTTCTTTGGTTGGTTTTGAGTTTTCAGACTAATAAAAATGTGAGAAAGTGGAGGTTTATCAAGTGGGAGATATATAAATAAGTTAACGGAGTATTCAGCTTTGTGACCCCAAATTCTCTTCCTTACATTGCTACTGACTTGCTTCAGTGATCTCACTGAACCTGTTCCTTGAGTGAAAAAAGGCTTGGGGAGAAGGCCACTTCTTAAAGCAGTGTCCAGAATCTCTCATAGAGTAGATCTCTCTCTGTGGCGCTTCCCGGAGTGTCCCCCTGTGAGGGGCTCCATTAAAAATAAAAAATTCCCATGGCCAGCTAAGTTTAGCAAAAACTGTTATACTGTACTCCCACCCCTTTAAGGAGTCACAAGCCTGAAAAGTCTTGAAGAAATTTATTTAACCTTAACCCTGTTATTTCAGTAAATAGTGTTTGAGAACTTGTTGAGTTCAGACCTTGTCGTAGGCTGCCTCGGGGAGAGACAGGTGAAGAGATTGAAAAGATGATTGCAGGTAATGATGAATACTTTGGACATCTTAAAGCCGTGTGAGTGCTGTGGGTGAGAGGTGAGAACTGTTTTTGATCGATGGTCATAAAAGGCCTCTTGAAAGGCGCCATTTGAGCCAGAGTCTGAATGGTAAATGGTAAATGGAATGATGCAACTGAACTAGAATTGCAAAAATCTTGGAGGGTAGAATCCTCTAGGCAGAGAGAGAATCAAAAAAGGAATTCGTGTTTTCTGGAGCACACTTTGAGGAGAATAAAGGCAAAGAAATACAGGTGAGAAGGATTTCATAATCCCGATTTTGCATGCATGATATATATTTATCTCTGTTGAGCGTTGTGTGCTAGGTACTCCGTGCTACAGACACAGCACAGTTCTGTTTTAAAGAATAGAGTAGTTCAAAGGAGAAAGATTCAACATTTAGGGGACAAGTGCTAAGTGGTACAATGGAGGCTGCATGTTGTGGTGGCTGAGGCCAGAGGGAGCCCGACTGCCTAAGTTCAAATCCCAGCTCTGCCCCACACTAGCTTTAAAACCTCAGGCAAGTTATTGAGCCTCTGTGACTGAATATTAGGGACCCTATGGTGTCTCTTTCAGCGGACTATTAGTATATGCAGAGTTCTTAGAATAGTGCCTGTAATGTAGGCCCACTTGCTAAAATAGGTGATGATGGTGTGCTATTCCTAGCACAGTCATTGTCGTTTCGTTGTCACCATCGTCAGAAGGTAATGGTGACATCATCATAGAAGACTGTGGGGCACAGTCCAGATGCCTGGATAGCTTTCATCCCCTCCTAATAGGGCCCAGGCTTGCCCGTGAGAGTCCTGTATGTGATCACCCACCATGTATGAACTATCCTTACACAGCAAGGGAGAGTAAAACTTGCTTCATCTACTTTCTTTCTTTTTTAAGATTTATTTATTTGAGAGAGAGAGTGCGAGCAAGCACGTGTAAGTGGAGGAAGGGGCAGAGGGAGAGAATCTTCAAGCAGAGTCCCTGCTGAGTATGGCTCCCAGACGCAGGGCTGGATCTCACCATCCATGAGACCATGACCTGAGTGGAAACCAAGAGTCGGTCGCTTAACCGACTGAGCCCCTCATCTACTTTCTACCCAAGTTAACTTTTTTAACAACAAAAAGTTTTTAAAGGTTTATAAGCCTTAAGTTTCGTTGTCTTTCATTTTGGACAAGGGCGGAGTTGCTAATAGGGTTGAGGGTAGGAAGGAACAAATCAGAATCTGCAAACAAATCAGAAGCCTGTTGGAAGGATTAGGTTAGATGAGAATCATGGTTCTGTAATAATAATGGATCATCACAAGTGACCTTAAGGCACTACAAGATTCACTGAGTTCCTTCTAAATCAACAAAAGTTAAAATTTATTGGGAATAATTTTAGCATTTTATTAATTTCTTTTTTTAAAAAAAGATTTTATTTATTTATTTGTCAGAGAGAGAGAGAACACAAGCAGGGGGAGCGGCAGGCAGAGGGAGAAGCAGGCTCTCTGCTGAGCAGGGATCCCAATGTGGGACTTGATCCCAGGACCCTGGGATCATGACCTGAGCCGAAGGCAGACGCTTAACCAACTGAGCCACCCAGGCATCCCAGCATTTTATAGATTTCTAATTCTTAAAAAAATTGGCAATCCATGTATAGAATAAGAAAGTCCCAGTGGTGCAAACATTCATAACCTGAAGAATTCATTCCCTAACCATTTAGATAAAAGGAGAGATTTTTATAAAGCTAAAGAAATTATTAAGCTTCTATTTTGTACATGGAAGAAGCCATTTAGCTAACCAATTATATATCTAACTTCTGTAGCAGCCCTTTGGAATTAATCTAATTGCATTCTATTGAAAGTCACTCACCTTTTGCAACATGACAGTTTTATGCCAAGAGGACGAAAATGTCAGGTCTTTCCATTACATAGAGCCAGATTTTTCCCTTGATTATTTAAGGCAGAAAGAAAGCCAATGAGATTAATCTGTTTTAAAACTATTTTTAAAACGTGCTGCCATGTTCTAAGACCACTTTGTTCTTGGATACTGCTTTCTAAAATCTGTAGGTTTCTATTCTTTAAAAAATAAGAGAAAAATGAATATCTCACTTGACATACCATTTTATTCTGGGGAATCCTAATTAACACACCAATATCAAAGAGCTGACAACCTCCTACATATTTTACAATTCCATGTGCAAGACCCTGTTATTCTAGTTATTTGAATAGCATATATTCTCCATAGCTTGCTAATAGCAGTTTATGTATTCTTTTTAAATTTATGCCTATCTGGTCTTTAGAGTATGCTAAGGAGTGGGAGGTAGTTGTGTACTCATAAAGGATGTTGCAGGAAATACATCTTGTAGGGTACAGTTATTTCCATTTTTTTAGTACAAGATTCCATAATTCCAAAATTCTGTATGGTAGAGTGTTGAGTGCTGCTTTTTATTTCAGTGAAACAGAAGTAATGTTCGGAATGAGAGATAGATTAGAGGAGCATTTCTCAAATACCATTTTTGAACCTCAGCTTAAAATAGATGTATCACAGAAAATCTTAAGTGAAAGCAAAGAAAGAACATTTATGAGACAGATACTGTATGTTAGGTGTTTTCATAGAGGATATGATTCTTAAAATAAAACTTCAAGATCTGTGATCCATCCCGAATTTGCTCAGATTAAGTAGTTGCCTAATGGCTTTGTAAATTATTATTTTGACTTTGTTTTAATGTTTTTAAAGTTCAGAGCCAAAGTTTTTGTTTACTTTTAGCAACTGTGTAATGCCTTTTAGAATGAAAAAAAAAATTAAGATTTTATTTTTAAGTAATCTCTACACCCAGCATGGGGCTCAGGCTCATAACCCCAACATCAAGATTTGCATGCTCCAACAGCCAGGTGTCCCTAGAATGAATTTTGTATTTATCTTTTTTCCCCTCATTTTCTTGCCTTCATTTCCCCTTTTTGCCTAATATTTTTAAAATTGTATTTTTAGGATATGTTTTTAGATAGACTACCTCATATTCTTTTCAGTATGTGGTAGAATTATTAAATAATTACAAACTTGGACAAATTTACCCATATAGGAAATGGAAGAGCCAAATATTAATACAAACCCACCTATGATTAATTGCAAAATACATGCTGTTCTGAATGCACTGTTCCGAATTGCTGCCTTATGGAATCCAGATAAAAATAAAGAAGAAAACTTAAGTGCTTTGAACGAATTCACAGCTATTCGAATGACTAGAATACAATCTATTTTGAGCAAAGAGAACTGGGTTATATTCTATTTCTATATTGAGCCAAACTAGTAAGTCATTTTCAGTCTATAGGATTCAATTCAACATTGTATTAACTTAATGAAAATGCCAACTCCCCTTCAGGACATATGACCAACAAGTGATATCAAATAGGACATCTTAGAAAGAGCACCCTTTTTCTAGTAATTGCTGACTGTGTCCTACAGCCTTCCATGTTAATTGGCTTGGAGTGTCTAATATTACTTTAGCCAGGTTGTCCAGAACCCTAAAACCATCTTTTTATCAGCTCTCATTAGGATGCCATTTTGCGGCCTTTCCTTAATAGGAAGGCAGAGAGCTTTCAGACTTCTATGTCTGTTAGTGGGTTTTGAAGTTTGGAGTAAAGTGACAGTCCTATTGTAAGTGGATGTCTGATCTTACACTTCTAAAGTGAGGAAGAGAGGAAAATCTTTCTGAAAGAAAACAGCAGATCCTGTCTTTATGAATTGTTTATTAGGAAGTCTGATTTTCAAGTTCATAATATGCATTGATTTTTTTCTTCTTTTGGATGGTGATATTTGCTCTTTCATAGCAAGCTTGATATTGTATGAGATCAACTGTTTTCATTTTGCCAAAGGGAAGCACTCCTATATTTCCAAAAACTTGAGAAGCAAACCTTCTTTAAAAAGGACTTTTCCTGATTCATCCCTCCTGCCAGGCTACACAGACGGCTAGGGTGAGTGAGCATCTCTGAAAGAGAAGCACAGATCATTGTGGGTCTGGCCCTGCACCAGACATCATGGAAGGCAGAAATCGCTGCAACCTACTTCTTCCTAAGCCCGTGAGTTCCTAAGCCTAGTGCAGATCTACAGTGGTTAGAGCCCAAAAAATCACTTAGAAGGGGGTTGGATCAGTCTTCCTGCCTTTGATCACGTGGTCGCCTTTTCCTGGACTACCCCCTCTTTACCTTGTTTCCTGCCTCTTCAATCCTTACCTCACTGTCAAAGTCTAGTTCAAATCCTCTTCTTCCGGAAAGCCTGGCCTGCTCCTTCCAGCTCACATCAACGACTTCTCCTGGCTAGTTACAGCATTTGTTGAACCGTCTGATCTGGCCCTCGATTGAATAACTGCCTGGTATTTGCTCATAAAGTCTGTCCTTGTGTTGGATAGGGACTTAGGGCTTGTTTTTAGTTCCCGGCATCCCCTTGTGATAAGTACTATCATGATCCCAAATTGACAGATGAAGAAAGATGACCTTTCTTGGCAGTCACAGAACCCTGAAGCAGTAGAGCCAAGTTTGAGACCTCATCTTTCTGGTTCAGAGCCTGCTTGCTTCCACTGTGTGGACCAAAGACTCTCACACTCATCTTTAGGTTCTTCAAGAGTTTTCTGCCTCTCTGATGTTCTAAGAAATGGGAAATTCTAGAAGGGAGTATGGAAGAATGAGGGGGAGTTTCCCTTCTTCCATCTGCCCAGCGCGCACTGACCCCAGGAGGCCTGTTGCTGGGGGGTGAGGGGGGACAGATTGTCCCCAGTGTCCAGTCCAAGGTCTTCCTCCCACTAAGTAGTTCCGGATCCAGAAAACTCTGTTTGCAGCCAAGATGTGACCCAGCCTCTGCTGCTGCTGTCTTTGGAAACTGTTGTTGTGGCTACCTGCGTGGGGGGAGGGCGGGGGGGAAGGCTACCGTCTTTCTTACAGCTGGGTCAATTATAACTATTTTCTGGTACCGGGGACTGTAGTGGGCTCTTGAGTTTCTCCAACACTTTGGTTGCTATATATATTATAAATATTTCCCCAGATTTTTGTCTTTCATTTTTTTTGGTATTTTAAATTTAAAGTATTATTCATGGTTAAAGATTTAAATAGGTAAAAGTGAAAAACTACAGTCTATACTGTTTCTTGTCACTGGGGCTATTCATGGGCCTCCTACCCCAATATGAAAGTGATCCTGCCAGGAGCGTTGCCCCATCAATAAAGGGTCTTTTCTCAGTTCAAAAAGAATAAATTTTTGCAGAAAATACAAAGAAGAATAAAATAAGAATGACTTACCACCCAAGGATAACTTGCTAAATTTTGGTATATATTACTCTAACATTTTCCCACATCAGTGTATATATTTTTTCACATAGGATATAGAAATGGGTGTGTGGCTCATTTTACATCTGTAGTTCAGCAGTCTGACTTTTTCTCTTAAAACTGTCTTCCGTATCATTATACTTTCTAAATTATTTAGAAGTAAAGTTATTAACTCAAACCTCTCTTTAGGTTGTTTCCCACCTCTCTGCTATTGTAAATAGTTCTGTGGTAAGAGATGTAGCTAATTTTGTCCGCACATTCTTAAATACTGTGTTTTCACCCTTTCTTCCTGGTTTCTTTATCTTTAAAGAATGTACATGAGAGGAGTAACTTAGGTTGCCAGTCATCCATAGCCTTATGATTTCCTCAGGATAGATTTTTAGAATTTTCTTTTTCTTTCTTTTAAAGATTTTATTTATTTGTCAGAGAGAGAGAGCACAATCGGGGGAACGGCAGGCGGCGGGAGAAGCAGACTCCCCGCTGAGCAAGGAGCCCGATGTGGGGCTCGGTCCCAGGGTCCTGGGACCATGACCTGCGCCAAAGGCAGGTGTTCAACTGACTGAGCCACCCAGGCGTCCCCTTTTTATTTTTTTTAAAGTCGGCTCGGGGTGGCTCAGTCGGTTGAGCATCCATCTGGCTCTTGATTTCAGCTCAGGTTGTGGTTTCAGGGTTGTGGGATTGAGCCCTGTGTGTGGCTCTCTGCTGGCTCAGTGTGGAGTCTGCTTGTCCCTCTCCCTCTGCTCCTCCTCCAGCGCCCCCACCCCACCACCCCGTGCTTGCTATCTCTAAAAGAAAGTCTTTAAAAAAAAAAAAAGGTAGTCTCCACACCCAACATGGGGCTCAAACTCACAACCCTGGGATCAAGAGTCACACACACTACCAACTGAGCCAGCCAGGTGCTCCAGATTTCTAGAATTTTAATTATTGGGTCAAAGGGTATGCCTTTTACAAAGGTTATACTGTATAAGTTTACTCTCTTACTAATAAATGAAAATCTCATTGAGACTGGGTATTATCATTTCATATTTTGTCAATTTTATAGGTGAAGAAATCTTATTTTTATTAGTATTCTAAAAATACTAATAAAATTAATCATCATTTTTATTAACCATTTGGATGTCATCTTTTGTAAATTGCCTCCTTATGTTTTTCTGCATTCTTTTCCATAGATATTTATTTTTTCCTAAAAATGTGCAAGGAATTTTTTTGGGTGGGATGGGGTGTCTGGGATTTAAGAATATTAACACTTTGGTTGCTATATATTATAAATACCTCCCCAGATTTTTGTCTTTCATTTTTTTTTTTTTTGGTATTTTAAATTTAAAATACTATTCATGGTTAAAGATTTAAATAGGTAAAAGTGAAAAACTAGTCTACACTGTTTCTGTAACACCACTAGAAATTAGGCAATTCTTCGTATTTTTGATTTAACAATGGAAAATTTCTATTTGTTCCTTGATATAAAAAGATGCAAATTTAGCCTTTTTCTGTTTACCTCTCATTCTGTCAAAAAGTTGAGATTTTTAGATGTTCTTCTCTTTACCTTTATGACTCAAAATACACACCTCATCTTCTGTTTTTGTATTCCATTATCAGCCTCTCTTGACCCCCACTTTATAAAATGAGAATATTAGCATCTCTACCCTTTGGGCCCACCTTCTCTCCCCATCTACACTTGGGAATTCTGAGACCAGAGCTTTCCCAGAAGTTTCCCTCTCCTGTTGTCCTGACAGGGCTGACATCCATCTCTACTGCCCCTCTCTCAGGCTGGTTCATCTCCCAGCCCTCTCTCATTGCTTCCTATCTTCCAGAAAGTCTCCGTTTCTGCTTATGCCTTTCTCTTGCCTGTTACAAGCTTCCTTCCTTGTATCTTTGTCTTAAATTTAAATGAGTTCTCAGAAAGATGAAAACGTGCCTAGCCTGCCATCTCCACCTAAATTTTACAGTGGCTTTGGACATAGAGAGTTAAAATTTTTTTTTCTATAATCAAGCCTACAAGTGATTTCTTTGATTTCTACCTTTGGTGCCATGTATAGAAAGTCTTTTTCAATTTAAGATTGTTTTCTTTCAGTATTTCTATGAATTCTTTCTGACATTTAAATCTTTATAAATTCCCAGAATATATTTTGGTGGTAGAATGGTTTAGAGATCTATCTTTTGTCCAAATGGTTAGCCAGTTGCTCTAGTATCATTTATTAAATAATAAAGCTTTGAAGTACCACCTTTTATTAAATATTATTTGGTTTATTTTTTTGTATTTGTTGTTTTTGTTATTGTTTTTTAGAGAGTGAGAGTGTGAGCTGGGGGGGGGGGGGGGGGGGGGGGGGGGGGGGAGGGAGAGAGAAAATCCCAGGCAGGCTCCATGCCCAACACAGAGCCCAATGCAGGGCTCTATCTCACAATCCTGCGATCATGACCTGAGCCAAAATCAAGAATCAGACGCTTAACTGACTGAGCCACCCAGGCCACTCCTAAATACTTAGTTTCTTATATACATTTGTATCTGTTTGTGAACTTTGATTCATTAATCTGTCTCTTACCTACACTGGTGCCAAACTTAATTGTTGTGATTTCAAAATTCATTTCAATATCTGGAGGGCAAGTCTTTCCCCACGTACCCCAACATCATTGTTCTTCTTTTTAAAAATATCCTTAGCTGAGGTGTTCTGTCTTCCCTTCTGCAAGAAGAAAAGTTTGCCGTAGTAGTATACATTTCAAATGAAGTTGCCTTGGTGAACCCATTTCTTAGCTTGTCGGAGCTCTTCAGTATTTTTTTTTTTTTCCAACTGGGCTGGAGAAGTAGAACTTCTATGTTACACTAGTTCCTAGTCCAGAACTATTCTCACTTGCTCCTAAGACTAGAATTGGAAAATGCAGTACATTGCCAATAACCCTAACTCCTCTCTTGATTCTGTGAACATATATAATGTCTCACTGACATTTTTGTGTAGTTACTTGGAGCCAAAAGGAAAATAAACACGTAGCCAATTTCACTAACAACACTGCAGGTGTGCTTCCCCTCTCTGGTACCTGCCAGTGGCCGCGCCCCCCTCTCAGCTCCCCCCACCCCACCCCCAGCACCTCATCTGCTCTCCTTGCCCCTGGCAGTCTCACCCAGCCTCCATCCCTGCCTTCCTCAGGAACGTGTAGATGCCTTAAGGCCATTTCATCAGGTTCCTTTCTCGCCTCATCTGCCAACCCCTCCTTAGCCTTCGCCCACAGGGAACCAGCACAGAAAGTTCCTGACCTTGCATACCTCTGTGCTCAGGCAGAGCTGGGCACCTAACAACTCAAGAAATATTTCATTATCCTTACCCAGAAACATGGCAGCAGAAACATGACTCATTGCAGCCAGAAGAATGAGCCCTTGTTTCCTGGAAGGAAGGATGCCAGGAAACCTATGCTTTGGAGTCCCTGTGGGCATGGAATAGGTGTTTGAGGTAGATAGAATTTCAACGGTTGGAAACTCACCTACTCGGACTCTTTCATAAACCTACCTAGAGCAAAATGAAAAATGGTAACCTGTGCCCAGATCTTTATCAGGAGCCAAGGAGAGCAGAAAATCACCTTTATTCTTTTTCCTTTTATATTTGCTTTATTAGTCTCACTCTTCTTTTTGATTCTTCAACAAAAATTGAAATGTTAAAAATTAAATATTTTTGGGGCGCCTGGATGGCTCAGGTCATGACCCCGGGCTCACCCTGCGCTGTGGGGAGCCTGTTTTTTCCTCTCTCTGCCACTCCCCCTGTTTGTGCTCTCCCTCTCTCTGTCAAATAAATAAAATCTAGACAAAAATTTAAATATTTCTGTGGGAGATACTGTATTGAACCTCTATTTTGGTGCTGTCCAACAGAAAAAGAAATGCAAGTCGCATATATAATTCAAAATTTCTAGTAGCCACATTGAAAAGTTTTGAAAACCCAGGTGAAATTAATTTTAACATACTTTATTTAACTTAACATATCCAAAGTAATGTCATATCAGCATGTAGTCAATATATAAAAAAATTAAGATCCTTTAAATTCTTTTTTTCCTTTGAAATGTGTGTATTTTACACTTACAGCTCATCTCAAGTTGGACTAGCCCATATTTTAAGTGTTCCATAGCCACATGTGAGATCATTTTCTGAATTTTGGATTGGCTTACTTTGTCCTTGTATTGAAACTAACCATTTCTAAGGGGTTCTTAACTTGAGGATGCTTGTCTAGAACCACCTCAAAACTTCTTCAAATTATGCATTCCTGTCTGTACCCCCACTAGATCTCCTGAGGTAAAAATCTGTGTGTGAGTCTGGCACGAAAATGATACATAGGTGACTATAACAAGTACCTTTAAAAACCCCCGAGCTAGTCCCATTTGTTCATTGTACCTGTGACTAAACGTATCCAGTGTGATGAGCTTTCCTACAGAGTAATGATACAGACCTGAGTCTTTCAATGACAAATCTGACATCCTTTTTGTTACACTACACTGCTCATCCTTTCTACCATACTGGATAAGAATGTAGACTAATATTCTGTGTGGGTTTTTTTTTAAGAGGTGGGGGGAGGGGTGGAGAGAGACTCTCAAGCCGGCTCCACGCCCAGCCCAGAGCCCATAGAGGGGCTCCATCGCACAACACTGAGATCATGACCTGAGCTGGAATCAAGAGCCCAAGAGCCGGATGCTTAAGTGACTGAGCCACCCAGGTGTCCCTGTGTGGATTTTCAATAAGGGACCGGCAACAAAATGGATTTTCACAGAGTAATCTTTAGTTTTTGAAGAAAGTAAGTGTGGAATACCACACTGGTAACATGTGCAGGTGTGCACACACATTGCCTAAATACTCTTGGGGATTGAAATTTCCTTGTGATGGGCATGATCAGATTTTATGTAGACTTCCATTCTCTATGTCTTTTAGATACTAGCTTTAGTCAATAGAGCATCATGGGCTACTGTTGTAAAACTCCTTTTAAAAATCTGTATCAAAATAGCAATTGGGTTTATTGTGATTATTTTAATGTATCTCTGGACATCATTATCTAATATATAAGTTCTTCAGCCTCTCAATTTTCAAAGTGTCAAAAACACATTCAGCTCTTGAGCTTTCAGGTTAAAATTTCATATCTTTAATGACAAGACTGCCACATATCAGCAGGCAGGATGGTTGACTGCTCTGTAATTTTATGGGAATTCTTTATAGGGTGAGGCACAATGGCTTTCTTCTTTCTTTTACATAGACTGACAAGGGCAGCACAAGTACTACACTGAACAATATCTGAGAGGTCATCCAAAGGGAACGCCAGGATTATTTTAGCTTAGTTGAAGATAGGGAGAAAAATGTTTGCTTTCTAACACTAATTTTATACGAAGTGACTAATTAAAGTTAGATAGATTTAGGCAAGTGAATTTAACAAATAGCTTTAAGTTATTTAATAATTCTTTGTTCTTAAAAATCATTTTAAGTCTACAGAAATTACAAGCAATTAACAAGGCCTATTAAATAAAGGAATGGTATCCACAGTGCCCTCCAAATAACTACTAGATTTTTAAAAAGCATCTTAAAGGTCCAGATTGTTTAAAGTCTGTTTAAACAGATTTTTTTTTAACAGTGATCAGGATGTTTATATGGCTCCCAGTTGAGAGTCTTGAGTTTAGATTATCTAAACTATACATATAGTCTAGTCTAGAAAATATATATCTGTTCTTTTAATTTCTTTTTATTTTTTTTATTTCTTTTTTTATAAAGATTTTATTTATTTATTTGAGAGAGAGAATGAGATAGAGAGAGCATGAGAGTGGGGAGGGTCAGAGGGAGAAGCAGGCTCCCTGCTGAGCAGGGAGCCCGATGCGGGACTCGATCCCGGGACTCCAGGATCATGACCTGAGCCGAAGGCAGTCGCTTAACCAACTGAGCCACCCAGGCGCCCTTAATTTCTTTTTAAAGACTTTTTTTAGAGCAGTTTTAGGTTCACAAATTGAGAAGGTACAGAGATTTCTCCTATACCTCCTGCCCCCTCACTTACACAGCCTCCCCTATTACCAATATCCCCCCACCAGAGTGGTACATTTTTACAATTGATGAACCCACACTGACACATCATAATCACCCAAAGTACATCGTCTGCATTAGGATTCACTCTTGGTGTTATATATTCTTTGGATTTGGACAATGTACAATGTATGGTTGATTCTTGAATAACACAGGGTTAAGGGGCCCCAATCCCTGTGCAGTCGAAAATCTATAACTTTTGACTCTCCAAATATTTCACTACTAATAGCCTCCTGTTGACTGGAAGCCTTACTGATAATAAACACTCGATTACACATTTTATATGTTGTATGTATTATATACTCTATTCTTACAATAAAATAAGTGGGAAAAGAAAATGTTAAGAAAATCCTAAGGAAGAGAAAATAGTTGCAGCACTGTACTGTATTAAAAAAAAAAACAAAACAACACAGTCCACATATCAGTTTAAACCCTTTGTTAGTCAAGGGTTAACTGTGTAATGACATGCATCCATCATTATAGTATCGTATAGAGTATTATACTGCCCAAAAATTCTCTGTACTCTACCTGTTCATCCCCATCCAACCCCTGGCAACCATAGACTTTTTTTTTTTTTTTTTAACCATCTAGTTTTGCCTCTCTCTTTTTACAAATGAAAAGTTCAGACTAAGATCCAAAGAGATCAAGGGATTCACTCCAGGTCACACAGAGTCCTCTGGTCTGCCACTACCTTCTGATTTACTTCACTGACTTTTTTATTGGCTATGACGACCTCTTTTGTTGGAATGTAATAGCTTTTTTTTTTTTTTAATTTTATTTATTTATTTGACAGAGAGAGACACAGCGAGAGAGGGAACACAAGCAGGGGGAGTGGGAGAGGGAGAAGCAGGTTTCCCGTCGAGCAGGGAGCCCGATGCGGGGCTCGATCCCAGGACCCTGGGATCATGACCTGAGCCGAAGGCAGACGCCTAACGACTGAGCCACCCAGGTGCCCTGGAATGTAATAGCTTATTAAGATGCGATTTGCTATAACGAAATGATTAAAACTATTTTGAGATCTACCTATTGGGCTTATAAATACAATACAATGAAGATAATAACGTGACTTCAGTGTTTGAAAATTCCATCTGTAGTTCCTTCTGTTTATCATTGGGCATTAAACAGAGAATGATTGTTTCTTCAAAAATAGGTTTCTTAAAACTGAGTATAGTAACCAAAGTTTTAAAATGCTTTTTATGGAAAATACTAAAACCTGAAACTGCAACCCGGCTTTTCTTTTTCAACATTCTTGATTGCATCAGGAAAAAATTTTACATTCGGCAAGTGCGTATGGGACATACGGGTTGCCTAATTGACTTTTAATATATGAAGTGTCTGAGAAAATGTACATATTGATAATTTTCAGTCGACCAAATGATAAAAATGGAAGACTCCTTATTTGAGTGCTCTGATGTATTCTTAGTGTTAAGATCCTTAAGCTAAATAAGAAAAAAATATGATTCCTCTTTTTGCATTCTCTACTTATCCAGTGGTATTTTTCTTTTTAATGCTGGATGGTGTTTTTACTGCAGAATTAAAGCTGATAAACCTGATCCTCAACTCTGTGTGCTATTCAGGCCGCTTCAGTGAGGAACTGTTCCCCATAAACCCCGGAATTTGTTAGAAGCTAAGCATTTGCCATTTGAGCATGTTAAGGAGAACTAGACTGAAAGCCAGTAAGAAAAAAGGCATTGTTATTTTTCCAGCAGTGTTTATAAAAACTGATCAGGCAATGAGCAGTAGTCTTTAACACAATTGAACTGTGATGAACAAATATGAATAATCATACATTGTCTTAGAAGAGTCCCGGATTGATAGTTTTATTATGCACTGTACTTCACAATCAAATAAAGGAGCCTGTTTGCACATATCCTGAAAACTATAATTTGATAACTATATGGTGATTACTTCTTAGTAATTTGTAAGGTCTGCCCACCAAAAAATTTGTAATAAAATTCAGTCTTATGAAATTAAAGATTAAATGACAAAAATGCAGCTGTTTCGATAAATATTAAAGCACTGCTGTGCATACAGCACATCAAATGTCGTTGTTTTTACAACTTTGGTTTTAAAAGTCTTTTTTCCTTAAGCAAATTATATGAACTTTCCTATTATTACTACGAAGGATTCTTCATAATTTTTCATAGTAACTTTGATTTTGGACTCAGCTTTTAGATAAGTTTAAATGGATTCTTCTATGCATTTTCAGAAATGTTGACTACTGCACTTTACTAATGTATATTTTACTTTATAAAGTTAACATATGGGCTTTTATATCGCTCCAGGCAAATTTGGTAAACCTTAGTCTCTGATTTGCAAAAAAGATCAGGACGCCTCTGAAAATAATATACAACCCATTTTTTTTTTATTTTTTGGAAGACATAGCTAAGATGTGATCATTAGATTATATCCTTTAATTTTGGTGTTTTAATAGAAGATCAAGTGTTTCCTTTAAACAACAAAGTTTAGTTTGAAAGACCGAGTAGAAAGCTCTTTAAAAACTCTTACGAGTCCACATTTCTGACAAGTATTTCAGCCCCACATTTGTGACAAGTATTTCAGCCGTTGGATTTTGATAACCTAAGAAGCTTTCTTTAGAGAAGTCATTAACTTGTGATTTGACCTAGATCACTCTGTAAGGTCATGATGGCTTCAGGCTTCTTATCTCTAACTAGCCTGCTCCGCTGGGACACAAAGTGTGTTCCAAGAGAAAGAGCAAGATCTCTGTGTGATTAAATTGAGTCTATAGGGGACTGAAGGCACCCAAGAAAACACCAGAGTTTAAGAAGTCTTCATACAGAAAAGAGACACAAGCCCAGATGAGCCCTGAGGAAAAGTGAAGTATTTGGTCCAGGTACACCTTATGTACACACTCAGTGGGGCTGTTCCAACCAAGAATCCAAATCCAGGTTTTCAAGCCCGGTAGAGAGTCAGATTACCAGCCCTTGGCAGCAGAGAGTTTATAGAATTCCTTGGTGGAATCCAGCAGTAAGTAGTAACCTGTCACCCTGGCCTTTTACTTGCTCCCAAATCTGCAGTTTTATGGATTTTTTTTTTCCATTATATTCCCTCCAGCCCCAGGAGTTGGACAGCATTTTCCAAAGTGTTATTCAACACTTCTCTAATACCAGAGGCAGTACCAACACATCCTGGCGTCTAGCCCATGCTCGTACTTCAGGAATACCCAGCTGCCTCGGTGATGGCCAAATGCCAGTTCATGTAGCCAAGTTGTGGTTTGGAGGCATGGACCCATTCCTTTCTGTAACCCTATCAGAATTGCCCGCTTTCTTTCTCTCCCCATCAGGATCTAAGCTCCTAGAAGGCAGATGCTATGACTTTTCTGTTACCTCCAGAGGGGAGTCCACCAGGAACATGGTGGGTGCACAAAGGAGGTTAGTTGAAGGAGCAAATCCAGCTCTCCAAGAGGTTCTGAATTAACCCCCTCAAGTCTGTTTTTCTCTTTGTAATACACTCACGTACTAGGGGAACTGAATTAAGTAAGGATCAGAGCTGCTAGCCAGGGAAGGGCCCGTTGCTGACCTAAGTACCTGCGAAGTCTAGGATTTGTGGAGACTCTTGGGCTCAAGGAATCCTTTTAAGGAGCATTCTGGGATCACAATTCCAGCGGCAGTGATATCAGTATCTGTCTCTAGCTGAGAGTACAGTAATTTTATATTTAAAAAAACAAGCAAGACAGAAAAAGCCTCTGTGTGAATCTTATTTCTCTGGACAGTCTTACAAAAGCATGAAATTAAAACATGCCTGTTTTCATTGATGAGAAGGGTAAAATTACATGCAGCTGAAATTGATATGAGGAAATTCAGGAAGTAAGGTCACTTACAGAAAATTTAATACTGCTTTAGGTTTAACTATCCCTTTTTTTTTTTTTTTTTTAAGATTTTTACTTGAGAGAAGAGAGAGAGCACCAGTGGGGTGGGGGAGGGACAGAGGTCAAGGAACAAGCAGACTCCCCACTGAGCAGGGAGCCTGATGCGGGGCTCCATCCCAGGATCCCAGGTTCATGACCTGAGCCGAAGGCTGGCGCTTAACTGACTGAGCCACCCAGGCGCCCTGAGGCTTAACTATCTTGACAGGGTGCCAGTCTCAAGAATTCTTCAATTATGTGACAGAATAAACCTTTACCTTTTAAAATTAACTAAGAAGCTCATTTCTGCTTAATGAAATGTTAGAATTACAGAACCATCTAAAAACTACAGTTTTTCTTGTCAATTATTTTGAAGCTGTTGTAGTAATTAAGTTTGAGATAGACAATATCGACTGCATTTTTACAGACATTCAATTATTTGAAACTGGCTTTAATGATTACGGAGAATGATGTCCATATGCTCTTTCTAGGATGGTTCAGTGTGAACTCTTTCCTCCTTTAATATTTTTTCAACCACTGATTTACTTTAGCAAACAGTTCTTTGTAAAAAATTGAAAGGTAGAACTTAGAACGAATCAACAATTCCAAATCAGTAGAATCTAATGAATGAAGTGTTTTATCCATCCTACTTTATTCAGAAATATCATTTTTATATCATGTGGCAATAGTCCATTAGTTTGTTACTGATAACTAGTAAGTATAGGTGGACCCCAGAGATATTGTGGGTTTGGTTCCAGACCACCACAATAAAGCAAATATCACAATAGATGGAGTCACAAGAATTTCTTGGTTTCCCAGTACATATAAAAGATATGTATTTACACTATACTGTAGTCTGTTGAGTGTTCAGTAGCATTATGTCTAAAAAATGTGCATACCTTAATTTAAAAGTACTTTATTGCTAAAAAATGCTAACCTATTCTGAGCTTTCAACAAGCTGTAATCTTTTTGCTGGTGGAGGGTCTTGCCTCAATGTTGATGGCTGGGGTGGCTGTGGTAATTTCTTAAGACAGCAATGAAGTTTCCTTCACCAATTGACACATCCTTTCATGACCGATTTCTCTGTAGTATATGATGCTGTTTGATAGCATTTTACCTACAAGAACTGCTTTCTATCCACTCAAACCCTGGTGCTGCTTTATCGACTAAGTTTATGTAATATCCTAAGTCCTTTTGTTGTCATTTCAACAATCTTCACAGCATCTTCACCAGGAATAGATTTCCATCTCAAACCACTTCCTTTGCTCATCCATAAGAAGCAACTCCTCATCCATTTAAGTTTTATCATGAGCTTACAGCAATTCAGTCCCATCTTCAGGCTCCATTTCTAGTTCTAGTTCTCTTGCTTTTTCTACCATATCTGCAGTTACTTCCTCCACTGAAGCCTTGAACCCCTCAAAGTCACTCATGAGAGGTAGAATCAAATTCTTACAAACTCCTATAAATGTTGATATTTTGACCTCTTCGCATGAGTCACAGATGTTCATAATGGTACCTAGAATGGTGAATCTTTTCCGGAAGGTTTTCAGTTTACTTTGCCCAGATCCATCAGAGGAATCGCTGTGGCTGCTAGAGCCATACGAAATGCATTTCTTAAGTAGTAAGACTGACTTCTTGATCTGTGGGCTGCAGAATGGATGTTGCATTAACAGGCATGAAAATATTAATCTCATTGTCCATCTCCATCAGAGTTCTTGGGTAACCAGGCGTGTTGTTAACGAGCAGTCATATTTTGAAAGGAATCTTTTGTTCTGAGCCGTTCCCAACAGTGGGCCTAAAATAGTAAACCATATTGTAAACAGATGTATTGTCATCCAGCCTTTGTTGTTCCATTTATGGAGCACAGACAGTATAATTCTTAAGGGTCCTAGGGTTTTTGGAGCGGCCCCTCACAAGAGAGTCTGCCTGTGCTTTGAAGCTCCGAAGCCAGGCATTGACTTCTCCTCTCTGGCTATGAATGTCCCAGCTGGCCTCTTCTTCCTATAGAAGGCCACTTTATCTACACTGAAAATCTTCATTCATTCTCTCAGCTAGATCTTCTGGAGAACTTGCTGCAGCTTCTCCCATCAGCACTTGCTGCTTCACCTTGCACTGTGGAGACGGCTTCTTAAACCTCACGAACCAACCTCTGCCAGTCTCCAGCTTTTATTCTGCAGCTTCCTCACCTCTCAGCCTTCATGGAATTGAAAAGAGTGAGGGCCTTGCTCTGGATCAGGCTTTGGCTGAAGGGAATGTGGTGGCTGGTTTGATCTTCTGTCCAGACCACTGAAATTGTCTCCACATCAGCAATAAGACTGTTTGACTTTCTTATTCATGTGTTCACCAGAGTAGCACTTTTAATTTCCTTCAAGAACTTTTCCCTTGCATTCAAAAGTCTGCTTGGCACAAGAGACCTAGCTTTCAGCCTCTCCTGCCTTTCGACATGCCTTCCTCACTATGCTTAGTCATTTCTAGTGTTTGATTTAAAAAGAGAAATGTGTGCCTGCCTTTCACCTGAACGCTTAGAGGCCTTTTAGGATTAGGGTAATTAATTGACCTCATGTCAGTATTGTAGTGTCTAAGGGAATAGGGAGACCGGAGGAGAGGGAGAGAGACAGAGGAATGGCTGGTCAGTGGAGCTGCCAAAACACACACATTTATTAAGTTTGCTCTTAGATGGGTGCGGTTCGTGGTGCCGCCAAACACAATAATAACATCAAAATATTACAGGGAGACGCAAAGTGAGCAAATGCTGTTAGAAAAAGGACACTGAGAGACTTGTTCATCACTGGGTTGCCATAAACCGTCAATTTGTGTTTTTAAAAAAATGCGGTATCTGTGAAGTGCAATAAAACAAGGTATACTCGTATCTGACATCTACAAGAACACAAGGTGGAAGTGAATTCATGTTTTAGTTTTGCAGAAGATTGTTTTAAAATGCACAAAGGAAACAGCCCAAATCTCAGCGCATAGCCTTCTTATTTAAATTGGGTTTAACATCTGTATCGCCCAGAGATTCAGGTGTTAGTCTTCTCCGTTTCTTTACCTAAATGACAGGAGATGGTGGTTTTGCCATTGGTATTTTTTTTTTTAAAGATTTTATTTATTTATTTGAGAGAGAGAATGAGATAGAGAGAGCATGAGAGGGGGGAGGGTCAGAGGGAGAAGCAGACTCCCCGCTGAGCGGAGAGCCCGATGCAGGACTCCATCCCGGGACTCCAGGATCATGACCTGAGCCGAAGGCAGTCGCTTAACCAACTGAGCCACCCAGGCGCCCGCCATTGGTATTTTTTCTTCAACCTTTCTACTCGGGTTTATCCAAATGCGCTTTAGGACGCACAGTGAGGATGAAGTTTGATACACATCGAACCAATGTGCAAATTTGGTGAGGCACAGACATTTTGCAGCCTGACTTCCCTCTGACGGTCATTGAGGGTGGGGCTGATAAACATGCAGCCTTGCTTGTTGAAGATAGTCCCTCCTATTAGATACTCAGTCTTAATTCGAAAAAATGCTAAGGAGGCTGATAGTTGTTTCTAAAATACCATTATAAAGCCATCAGGCTCCAGAGAGTTCTGATTACATTTCCTAATAACCTTAATTTCCCTGACTGAATCACCTCAGCACATTTTTCTCCTGGCTTCTGGAGACAGGGTAGGAAGCAAACAGATTAAATTCCAGTACCTTCAGCTATTTGTTGGGCCTGGCAGAGTTTCTTTAAAAGTTTAAATGATAATAGAGATTAACAGACTGGTTTATCCTCAAACCTTAGCATAGACGTTTTATGTAGATTGGAAGTCATCTCATTTGTGAATGAAATATGGCTTCTTGTATATTAAAAAAAAAATGAATCTTAGGCAAATCCAGGCTTAGAAGCAGTTGTTGGGATTTGGAAGTTGGGTGGGGAGTTTTGTTTTAACTCTTTTCTAATTGAACAAATGTGAGACGTTTTCTGGAAGCTAAAAAGCTTTATTTTAAATTTGAGAGGACTTTTTTTATTTTGTTTTTTAATTATGGAGATCAAGATAGTATTACACTTACCTAAAATTCTCCCTGAATATTTTGTGTCCTTTGTTATAGAAACAACATCCAGCAGTGGCCATTGAGAAGGGTGTGTGTATATTAGTAGGTTTTAATTGCTGTTTGAAGGGAATTTTATACCTGTACTCTAAAAAGAGCAATTTCGGCAAGTTTCTCAGCCACTAAGATTTTGCGTTTCTTTTTAGTTTGGGCATTACTATTCACATTGTGTTGATTGTAGAAGGATTGATAGTATCCAGCATAAATAATAGAAAAATAAAATTTCTGCTCAGAGTTAGTAAATATTAAATATCTTAAGTAGGAGTGAAAAGCATATTCTTTTAAATGTTGGCAGTTGCCCCATGCTCCCATTCATTCATTCATTCGTTTTATTCAACAAGCATTTATCGACCCCTGTTGTTTTCTAGCACTAGCTAGTTCCTCGATGTGCAAGGATGAATGAGTTATGGTCCCTCATCACAAGGAGCCACCAGCTTCCAAATGCTTGGTCAGTCTGGTTGTTTTATTTTTATTTCTTTTCATCAATATCTGTCTTCCTAGAGATCTGCTTAGTACTGGGGATATAGCAGAAAAAAGACAGGAACAGTCTCTTCCTTTATGGGGTGATTCTCCAGCCCAGTCATAAGTCAACATGAATGAAATAACAAAGCAACCAGTACTGAGCTGAACTTTTCATATAGATTCAGCTATCAATCATACTAAATCTAGGGACAATCGTTTGATGAGAGGCTAATTAATAAATGAAATATTAGAGGGTTTTTAAATGTTTTTATTTTTTATTTATTTTTATTTATTTTTTTAAATGTTTTTATTTTTTAAAGATTTTATTTATTTGACAGAAAGAGAGAGCACAAGCAGAGGGAGCGGGAGAGGGAGAAGCAGACTTCTCGCCGAGCAGGGAGCCCAATGTGGCTCTCTGGGATCATGACCTGAGCCAAAGGCAGATGCTTAACCGGCTGACCCACCCAGGCGCCCCTAGAGGGTTTTTTTTTTAATAGACTTTATTTTTTAGAAAGTTTTAGGTTCACAGCAAAATTCACAGCAAAATTAAGAGGAAGGGACAGAGATTTCTCATATACTCCCTACCCCCACTCATGCACAGCCTCTACCATCAGCATTCCTTGCCACTGATCTTTTTCCTGTCTCTCTGGTTTTGCCTTTTCCAAAATGTCCTATAATTGCAATCATATAGCATGTAGCCTTTTCATACTGGTTTCTTTCGCTAAGTAATATATATTTAAAATCCTTCCATGTCTTTTCGTGGCTTGATAGCTTATTTCTCTTATGGTGTTGAATAGCATTCCATTGTCTGGATGTACTAGAGTTTGTTTATCCACTCATCTACTGAAGGGTATCTTGGTTTTTTCCAAGTTTTGGCGGTTATGAATAAAGCTGCTGTAAATTTCTGTGTGCAGCTTCGTGGGGACATAAGTTTTCAACTCCTCTGGGTAAATACCAAGGGGCATGATTGTTGGACTGCATGGTAAGAGTATTTTTCATTTTGTAAGAAACTGCCAAACTATCTTTCAAAATAGCTGTACCATTTTGCATTCCCACCAGCAGTGAAGGAGAGTTCCTGTTGTTCCACGTCATTGTCAGTCAGCCTTCGGTGTTGTCAGTGTCCTGGATTTGATCATTCTCATAGGTGTGTAATGGTATCTCATTTTTGAAATTTGCATTTCCTTGATGATGTATATTGCGGAGCATCTTTTCATACGCTTATTTGCCATCAGTACATCTTCTTTGGTGAGGTGCCTGTTAAGGTCATTAGCCCATTTTTTGAAATTGGGGCTTTTTTTTAAATGACTAATTGAAGTTATGGCCCCACCAATAGAACAAAGTCACAAATCTAAAATAACAATCTCTAGACGCAGACTTGGGAGATTCTTTACTTAGCATTTGATTTATTGGGAACGTTAATATTTCAGTAATATTTCAATAGTATTAACTATTAGTTATTAATTATTTTAATTTTATTTGAAAAAGGTGAAAGGCAGGTACCAGTTTTTTTTTGTTTGTTTTTTTAGGTACCAGGTTTAAAATCCAGCTCTGACTCAAATGTTGGCGAGTTTTGCTGTCACATCAGACTTTATTAAATATGCAAGGATATTCATTGCAGTTACCTCACTGGTGTGTCAATCAGATTTATTTGACTCTGCCTACTCTTTAATTACCACTGTTCAGGGAGATTGATCTAGTGAGAGATATACTTAAATTTTAGGATGAGTCAAAAGGGGAGAGGCACTGTTCTCATCCGGGACTGCCCCCATAACAGTCTGTGTTGAAAGACCACGTTTGGGTTTTTGGTTTGTTTTTTATTTCTATCCAGTCACAAACCGATACTCTGGATCAGTAAAAGTGAATTGATAGAAAAATGACAATTTTAAAAGGAAAATGCAAAATACAAGCCTGAATTAGATTGAGAAGATATAAAATTAAGCTACCTGATTGCCTTAAAGATTGTACATGCTGCCTTTTACCTTTGTACCTACGTCCTCAGGGAGGGCTGACACAGTCCCCGAGGATTGCTTTTCTATGGCATCAATGCATCCTTAGTCGCCCCTCAAGAAACGTTTGCATGAATGGAGGGTCTGTTGCACAGAGATCTCAACATTATTTTAATAATCTGTACATTTGGTGTTGCTTTGCCTTTAAATTGGCTATTTTTAAAAGTTATGGGTATGAAACCAAGATTTTTACATTCCGAGCACTTCTTTAGAAATTTTAAATAGGACTTTATGTAAAGTGCTCTCCCACACTTGAGCTCATGTGATCCTCGTGACAGCTCTGTGAGGTTGGACACTTCCTGTTTTCCCCCATTTTACCAGTAACTTAACTGCGATCTATCTGAGATTATATAGCTAATTAGTGGAAGATGTGGGCTGAAAACTAAAATTCCTGACTCCTGTTTTAGAGCTGAGATTGAACTCCTTTATCATTGACCTACATCAGTGTTTGAAATAAAATTGCTACTAAGGTCAGAGCATCAGACTGTTAGTTTCTGGGCCTGGATCCTTTGGGCAATAGTAGCATAATTTTCTTCATAGAGAGAATCATCCTTTAGGGAAAAAAAAAAATTCGGTCGGCACCTCTCTGACTCAGTTCTGGGAGCCCCTTGTACTTGGATGGAGCTTCCTAAAGATAAGCAGCCTTTCATTTGTAACAAAAGAGGAGCCCTTCAGAGGTGTCTAACAAGTGATTTTGAGAATTTTGACCACCGATACTTGCTCTAATCATTTAAAAATAAAGTCAGACAGGGGTACCTGGCTGGCTCAGTCAGTAGAGCATGCGACTCTTGATCTTGGGGTTCTGAGTTTGGCCCCACATTGAGGGTAGAGTTTAATAAAAAGTAAAATCAATCAGTTCATCGTTTAAAAAATAATAATAAAAAAAAAAGTCAAGCCAGACAGTCTCTGTATTCTGCATAGGATTCCTCTCATTGCATTTTAAATGCAGTAGTCCCTCCCATCCCTTTTTTATTCTATATCCTGCCTTGTTCTAACCCACGGTAAGTGTCCGTAAATTCAGTGCATAAATTTAGTTGAGTTTTGAAAAAATTAGTACAGCAAGATTTCTAAGCTAGCATTATATTAGTTTAATTTTGACCCAAGAAGAGCAGATCATACTAGTTCTCATATAAAACAATTCTGAAATTCTTGAATATGTCTGTTCAATAACAAAAAAGTTATTATTGAAATAAAAAGAGCTACACGGCATTGTATTTGCTTTCTTTAGGAATTCCGTTACTTCACTAGTCCAAAATGTGTCAGATCTTTCAAAGAACTTAAAAAGACTTTTTACTCTTAAGCATTTTATAATGGAAGTTTTCTTCAAATTTCCAAAAAGGGGGTGGGGAATGGGCAGAATGGGTGGAGGGGTGTGGGAGGTACAGGCTTCCTGTCAGGGAATGAATAAGTCACAGGGACGAAAGGTACAGCGTAGGGAATACAGTCAGTGGTGTTGTAACAGCTTTGTATGGTGACTGACGGCAGCTACACTTGTGGTGAGCATAACATAGTGTATAGACTTGTCTTATCACTATGTTGTACACATGAAACTAATGTAACATTGTCATCTCCAATAAAATATATACATACAGGCTCACAAAAGTTGAGAGAATAGCACAATGAATGTCCATGTGAACACCTCTTGGATTCAATAGTTAATATTTTGGCAAGTTTGCTTTCCTTCTCTTCTTCCTCCCTCTCCTCCTGTATAGGTTGTGACTTGATTTAGGTAAAACATGATTGTTAAAAATACCTCTTTGATGGAATGCACATCCATGTGCAACGACGTGGATGGAACTGGAGGGTGTTATGCTGAGCGAAATAAGTCAATCAGAGAAAGACATGTATCATATGACCTCACTGATATGAGGAATTCTTAATCTCAGGAAACAAACTGAGGGTTGCTGGAGTGGTGGGGGGTGGGAGGGATGGGGCGGCTGGGTGATGGACACTGGGGAGGGTGTGTGCTATGGTGAGCGCTATGAATTGTACAAGACTGTTGAATCACAGACCTGTACCTCTGAAACAAATAATACATTATATGTTTAAAAAAAAAGAAGAAGATAGCAAGAAGGGAAAAATGAAGGGGGGAAATCAGAGGGGGAGATGAACCATGAGAGACTATGGATTCTGAAAAACAAACTGAGGGTTCTAGACGGGAGAGGGGTGGGGGATGGGTTGGCCTGGTGATGGGTATTAAAGAGGGCACGTTCTGCATGGAGCACTGGGTGTTATGCACAAACAATGAATCATGGAACACTACATCAAAAACTAATGATGTAATGTATGGTGATTAACGTAACAATAAAAAATTGAAAAAATACCTCTTTGATGTGTGGACTTCACATCACATCACGTCAGGAGGCAAATGATGTCAGATTATTCCATTATTAATGATGCTATTTAATCACTTGTGTATAGTGGTAATTGCCAGATCTCTTTTTTTTGTAAATAGCAAATGTGTGTGAGTACTACTTTGGTACCATGTGAATATTCTTTTCCCCAACAACCTTTCACCCGAAGGTTTCATCATCGTTTGGCCCCTGCCAGAGACTATTGTTCAATCAGAATTGATTATTTCATCTGCATTCCTCTGTAAAGGTGAGAATTCCCTCATCCACGGTGGCTGATCTATAGCTCATTCTAAAAAGTCAGGGTAAATGCTTAATTCTTCCCTTATAATTACCCTGTTTGGAATAGGTCTCACTAAATCAAATTCCCCCCCCCCCCTTTTTTTTTTTTCAGTGCTACTTTTCTTTCTGACACAACCAAATTGGCTCACTTTTGTGATGTCCTGCTTCAGATCTAGAATCAGCCACTTCTCCAAGGAGCTGAGTTCCTTTTAGTGAAGCATTGTATTTAGAAATCAAGATCTAAGGATTGGGCATGTTCATTTTTTTATATCACTGCTTTTAGGCCTTTCAGCAGGTGGGGCAAGGAAATATGTTTAGTTTTTAAATCATCTCATATTGAGATTTCTAATTAAATTAACTTCAGCTTTTTTTGACTACATTTGTGTCTCTTATTCTGAAAATCTTGTTTTTTTCCATATATTTGCTTATTTCCTTCATATATACATATGTTTAAAGTTATGGTATCAGTTTTATTGCTACTAAAAATAAAACTCTGAAGTTTAAGATTTCTTGGCAGTTTTTCTTATACCTGGAGAGTTTTAAAACATACAAATTCCTTTACCCCCAGACCTTTTGCGTGAGAATCTTGGAGGAGAAATTGGTGTCAGCTCGTAGGTTTCTATTTTCAAATAACAAATCCATGACCTACTGCCCTAGTCAGTCTCAGGACTGCTGGAATGTATGAAATCTGTTTTGCTTTGGGTAATATCCCCACCTCCTTTTTCTCCTCCTAAAACATTTTCATAATTTGATTATAATATAATATTGAATAATTGGCACAGAGAGAAAAATGTGAACAAATGGGAAAAGGGTTGACTGGGAAGCAAAAAATGAACAATAACTTTTTGTATTTTCAGAGTCAATTTGTATTTGTATTTTCATTCTCTACAATATCTTCCCTACATTTCTTCAGAACGTTTTAAATGGTAATCCTGATTTGAAAAACATTTTGATATTTATTTAATATTGACATAACATTATATTGCGTATTTGGTGTTGCTAGGCACTCAGTGTTTTATACATTACCTTATTTAATCTTTGCATTCACATAGTATTCCAATTTTATAAGTGAGGACATTGATTTAAATATATGTAGTGTCTGCTTATGGAATGACTGTCCAAGGAAAATACAAGTCTTACCTTCTGCCACAGCCTGGGTTATCTAGGAAGCTGACTCTGAGATGGAGGTGAGGATGCAGGTTCTATTAGAGAGGGGGTCTGGGGATCAACACCTCTGAAGGGGAGAGGTTGGAAGCACAAATGCACAGAGAAGCTGAGCCTCCCGACCACCCCCCACCCTCAATAAAGCTATATACACTGTTAAAAAATTAAAAAAAGTTGAGATGTGAACCATCTCTACGAAGTCCTTAACCCGCCCCGTGGGGGGCCCTGAAGCTAGGATGGTCCTTCAGAGTTGTTCCAGTTTGGAGTGGAGAGGCTGGGCCTGTTTACCTCTGCAGCAACCAGTAATCGTGTGCACACTGTCCCTGCAGGAGGCTTGACTTTGGGCAAGGCCGTTTCCTTAGCAGAGGTGATCCCAGCAAGGGCTGACAGCAATCTCCACCAGCAGCTGGGGGAGTAAGTCCTTTAGTCCTGGAGGGGTTATGGGTGGTTATCATGGTGCCCACACCCTCTTCTATGGATTTGCTATAGTTTCTCCAGAACAAATTGTTCTTGACAAAGACCTTTTTTTTCTTCCATTGGTTATCTTCTTTTTCGTGTTGAAGATTCCATGTTCAAGGAAGTTTGTTCTCATGCCATTCATCATACACCTAAAGTCTTCCTTTTAACCCAGTGTAATGAGCTTTTAGCTCCTTGCCTCGTGTGATGTTGGCTGGGCCAAATTTTTACATGCAGATAACTTTTACACTGTTTTTACACATCACATGCTTATCATCTCTAATCCAGTCACCAAAATTTTACTCTACTTCACCTTGTAACCATGCTTGAGAAGATTCTCAAAAAAGTCCATGCAAGAGATAGTCTTTACATTACCTCAGGCTTGGGATCTCCTGAATTTCAACCCTTCTTTGTTAAAGCACTCTCTTCAACACTCAATGCATCCGTCATCCCATGATTTTCTCATGAAGAAAGTTACTTGCTCTCTTAGCCTGCTCCCCATCTGTCCCAGCAGTCTGTCCTCCCTGTGAAGTTGGAGGCAGAAAAGCAGCCTGGTTCACAAAGATCCGATTTAGATCTGTGGATGGCAAGGGCTGGAATATGGTATTACTGACAACTGACTGCCACATACCTCCTACCTGGTGTACCTCGTCCCTTTTTGGGGGGAGAGTAAGTGTTCTCAGCAAAAGAAATGCTTAATTTTGAATATTTGAATTAGGTTAGGCTGCATATTATAAATGTACTACTTGTTAATTTCTTACTTTAGGAGTATATCTAGTTTTCATTTTTTATTGGAGGATCTCAAAATACTTTCAGTATGTTCTGTAATTTTTAAAACTTAGTCATTTCTCATTGTACTGAATTTTGGCACCCAACAACATAATTTCTTTGGTTTACAATAGTCTCTAACCTACAAATGAAATGCTTTTAATTGGGCAGCCCTCTTGGGTTTCCTCCCTCCTCGGGAGCTTTGTAGTATCACTTTGCTATCACTCAATAAACCTTGCTTTGCTGCCTACCAAACAAAACAAAACACACACACACACACACACACACACACACACACACACACGAAATGCCTTTAATTTTAACCTCTTTAATTTTTTGACTTAAATAAAAATTTTTAAAATTTACCTCCCTTTAAAGAAGTGTCTTGAGGATGAACTGGGAGCAAGTGAGAGAAGGAGAGATCAATGGAGAACAGAGTGTGATAAAGTAGTTTTGAAAACAGTGTATGTATCTTTGCATAAAGCACTTGGGCTTCTGCCTCACTAATGTCTCATTTTAGAGGATGTCCCTACGACATAATTCTCTCCTCTTTGCTTTTTTTTTTTTTTTAAGATTTTACTTATTTATTTGAAGAGAGAGACACAGCGAGAGAGGGAACACAAGCAGGGGGAGTGGCAGAGGGAGAAGCAGGCTCCCCGCGGAGCAGGGAGCCCGATGCGGGGCTCGATCCCAGGACCCTGGGATCACGACCTGAGCCCAAGGCAGACGCTTAACGACTGAGCCACCCAGGCGCCCCTCTCCTTTTAAATAATTGATAATTGATGACCGAGTGATGAGTCATTGAATTCACTGCACTCTGTTTTTTGTACTTTTTAAAAACTTACTAAAGGTGTCTTTTTGTTTTGTTTTTTAACGCTACCTAAAATTTTTGGTAGTATACTCAAATGAGAAATACTCCTCTACCTATGCCCTGTGTGTGAACTTTCAGCTTAGTCTTTTTGTGGTCATGCCCATTGTTTCTCTATCAACTGTGCTTGCTGTGTATTCTCTTTATCACTAAATTATGTACGGTGACCTCTTTGGCAATCGATGAACTTTACAATTTATTGATGTAGAAGAACCTCTTAATGGAAAACAAAATCTCAAGTTACTATTGTAAACTGCTTTCTAATGGATTTTTGTCAATTTTAAAACAAGTTTGAGAGAAAGGTAATAATTTTTAAAAACTTTATATAAACATATGCCCGATACAAGAACCAAGGGATGAGAAAATATCATCTAAAATCTCCCCATCAGAGACAGCTACTACTTTTAACTTTCTTTCTTGCTAGTCATTTCTGATTTTTTTTTCCATATTTGAGATTATATGGTATAAGCAGTGTGAATATTCAATGCATGTATTCTACTTTTTTAAAAACATTAGATCATAAGGATTTTCCCCAAGAATTATTTTTCTTAAACATTTTTATAGTTATGGACTATCCAGTTGTATAAGGATAACATCATTTTCTTGGCTGTTCTCTTGTTAGAAACATTCTATTTGTTTCTAGTCTATTTGCTACTGTATGCTGCAGTGAACATTTATGCATAATGCCTTTTTCTGCAATTAGAATTATCTCCCTAGAATATATTCCCAGCTCTGAAATTGTGTAGTTAGAAAAATGAATGTTTTTAAGGATTTTGATGCATACAGCCAGATGGCTCTACAAAGAACTCTACCAACATTGTACTATTCATATATATATATATTTAAGAGAGGGTCCAAGATCTTCATGACCCTAAAAAGGTTGAGAACCACTGATACATTTATAAAAAGAGATTTTATGATTCTTGAGATCATCACTGACTTTTAGCTTTCTGGAAGGCTAGCAAAAGCATAGCCTGAAGAAACTGTGCAAGAAATTTGTTGAAAATATGATCTTAGTGAGACCTGCAGGTGATCCAACTGAGGATGCTTTTCAGAAATACTCATGTAGCTCAGGGAATAGAAGTGGTGGTAACTCTTCCTTAGTGTCAATTTGAAAAGCCCTTTTTTATTTACTTCATATTTGCCAGTGGCAGACAAATAGAAGATATTTGAAAACCATTCCGTGTTTCTGTGAAATCAGAAGAGCAAGCATAGCAGCTCAGCTTAATGGTCTGATGTGCCAAAGTGACTAACTGAAAATAATTTCTGTTTTTCTCGGTCGAATATGAGTGTATCATTCTAATATTCTGCTATTCACCTAGGCTAGTGGGCCTCATAATAAGTTACTACTACTTTTTGAAGTACAAATTAGATTTCCAGAAATTGACTTCTTTGAAAATAGCCCTTTCTGAACTATCATTACTAGTTCTTATTAATAGCATTATGCTGGTTTTAAAATAAAGGGATTTTTATTAAAATGAATTTCTGCAATTAACCGATTCTAAGGAATATATTTAGGTTTTGGTATTTAAAAAAATACCAAATAGCTTTGAAAGAAAGCTGTCAATTTATATAGCTAGACGTTATGAAAACCTCGTGGATGCCTTCCGCGGTGGGCTCTGGAGCCAGAGACCCTGCCCCTACCACCTCCTGAGGGTATGGCTTTCAGCAAGTTACTTAAACTCCTGTGCCTCAATTTTCCTCATCTGCAGGTTGGGATAATGATGGTACCCAGCTCAAAGGGTTATTTCAAGGATGAAAAGAGCTAGGTGGAATGCACTTGGAATAGTGCTGGTAACATTTAAGGGCTCTTCTACTTCTTCCTCACCCTGCCATCATCATCATCATCCCTGTGAAATGAATCAGCACTCAATAAAATACTTCCAGTGATAAACTGATTTACCGCTGTTTTAAAAATCTGTTCCATTTTTCTGTTTAAGCCTTTGGAGGTTCTTTGCTAATTTTGCTAACGTTGACAAAGCTTTGACTGACATCTTGGCAGGCTGTCTTTGGCAGGCTATCTTTGGCATGTACTATAGTAACAGTGAGCCTCCTTTTTCCATTCATTCATAGATACAAAGATAAATGTCTTGCTTACTAAAATTGTGCCAGGTAAAAAAGGAAATCTTTTTCACAGAAAAACAAAAATACCTAAATGACTTAGGGTCATCAGAAAATTATGTCAAAATAAAATTGAGGTGTTTGGTGAGACTCGACCATTCCAAGCACTGTGCATGTTTTTTGCTGGAATTTCACCTTTAGTTGCAAAGGGATCTCAGATTTCAGTTGTACTACTTTGGTAGCTTATGTGAGACCCAGTGAAGTTGGTTGGAATGTGTTAGAGCAGCTAAACTTAGCGTATATCTGAGTGACTGGCTTCTCTCAGCTAACTGGTAGAATTGCTTTCTATTGCTCAACAGCTGCTGTGCGTCCTCCCCAAGCGCCAAAAAGTTTCTTGAGCTTATCATTTTAAGGTGTTCTAGAAAGAGGTGTAAGTATTATAAACATAGTTGTGATAAAATTGGAATACTACTTTTAATTTCTAGAAGGTGGTGGTTAGCATGGTTAAGAAATGGAACTGGAAAGAACTGGAAAGTTAAAGTGAAAGGCGTCACATTGTTAATATTCTAATGTAAGTATAAGCTATTTACTCCATGATATATCAGAATAGATTAGGAAAAGACCCTGTCTTATTCTCTACGAAAGCAGTGTCTTGATATGCTACTCCTAACCTTCCTTTGGATTTCATAGGGAGCATTCTTGTGTATCCTAGAAAACAGACTATGGTACCATTTTGTGGATACCTACTCTGTGAGGCTTCTGCTTTCCCTAAGTGATATCTCTTACACCAGGAAAGGGGGAGAAAATGGAGCTCTGGTCTTGTATATGGGCAGCACGTCCTGAAAAATGTAGTAAGCTCCCTGTGATGGTATAATTCTCTTCTATTATGGAGCCATTTTTTGATAAGTTTTTGGTTAGAGTAGAATATTAGTGAAGCCAAAGTCATGGGCTTATGAATAATTTGGTTTTATTCCATGGCTTCAGCGATGCTTTTAGTCACAAAAAGGCAAAAGTATTTTTTAGCAGGAGTCTGAACAGCTCAGAATTCACAGCAGTACATCAGTCAAAAGAGTCAGCTTAACAGGACCAAAAATACTTTAGTCCTTACTTATGAGAGAGACTGATTTAATTCTTTGTAAAATTAGTTCAAAATGTCTTCCCCTTATTTCACATGCTGTCAGGGGAATCATCATCTAACACACTGAAGGAGCAGAAAAACCGTTGACAAGGCACATCTCATTGTTTAGAGTGTCAGAATGGGCCATTTCTTTGGTGTAAGTAGTTGCCAAAGACAGACTTCATAAAATGTGATAAAAAAAAAAAAAAGCAGAATAAAGAGACATGAAAGTGTTTATTAGTTGAACATTTTTAAAGGCCTCTCAAATTTTTTGTAAATTTCTAGAAAGTAGAAGTCATCATCAAGCAGTTGTAAGTCAAGTGGCTCAGCATTGTGGCTAAACGCTCAGGAGTCATAGTTATGCAGACCAGGGTTCAAGCACTAGGCCAGTCCCTTATGAATTATGTGACATTGGACGTGTTAGTCTCTCTAATCTTTGACCTCCTCAACTATAAAATGTGAAAATAAAATTACAGGACCTATATCATAGGATTGTTGTGAGCACTGGAGAATGTAACATCCTTAGCAGTGTCCGATTATTTTATTTTTTTTAAATCAGACGTTTCACTTCTGTTCCCCCAAGATCCATCTAAACAACATAAGGCACACCCCCCTCTAGAAACATGGAGCTCAGGGGACATCACGTTTCCTATTGAATAGGTGTTATTTTACATATGGGGATAAGAATAAGGAAAATAGAAATGTCAGAGAATTGAGGAGAAAGGAAGATACACAATACAAACTCCCGACTGCACAAAAGAAGTAAAAGACTAAGACTCTCCTCAGCTAGAGCTTTAGTCTTGGGGGGGAAAAACGAGCACATGGAGAGAGAGAGAATTATAAAAGTATTAAGGAGTAGAAATTCATGCGAGGGAAAATATCACTGGAATTAGAACAGATGGCAGGGCTGAATCTTACTGAAGGAATTGGAACTAAACCTAGAAAGAAAGAGGCGGGCCACAGCCTCGTCCTGCTGTAGGCTAAGGCTTGATAGCAGGAGCCAGACTAGAGGCCGGGCTGACCATGTGTTTTTATGATCTCCTGAAGGGGTCCAGCTGACTAGAGTATGGGGACAGCTTGAGTGCGTAATCAGGGATGACAGAAGGCCAGGCAAAGGATTTTGAACCTGACATGTTAGAAAAAGATGGGAAGATTTTCCTTTCTTTTTAGAGAGATCTCTGACATGCACTGTGTTTAACCTCTGTTAAACGATGCAGGAAGTAGAATTTCTTGCAGGAAGTAGAATAGGTTAAATCAGAATAGGTTAAATTACTGTTGGAGTAATTCAGACAGCAGTAGTGAAGGTTGGGCCCCAAGGAAGAGCAAAGTACCTGTGTCTGAGGGGCTGCTGTCCTCCTGACCTGGCTAATCCCACCTCTGCTTTGGCTCCCACCCATTCTCAGGAACTCTTCACTTTTGATTATTCCTCCTCTCGCATGTATTTGAGTATTTTACCCTTGCCTTTCTTTTAAAGCTGCTCAGGACTTTTCCCATTAAAAACAAAACAAACCAAAACCCCTCACCCCACCTCATTTCCTCCAGCTACCTCTCCATTTCTGTTCTCTCTCGGGGCAGAGTTTTCACAAATGTAGCCTACTTTTGCTTGCACCATTTCCATACCTTCCAACTCCACCCCTCAACACCACTGGCCCTGGGCTCTTGACCCCATCATACCACTGGAATGGCTCCCGCTAAATCCAATCCTCCTCTCACATGGCCTTTAACCAGCATTTTTTTTTTTTTAAGATTTTATTTATTTATTTGACAGAGAGACAGCTAGAGAGGGAACACAAGCAAGGGGAGTGGGAGAGGGAGAAGCAGGCTTCCCGCTGAGCAGGGAGCCCAATGCAGGGCCCGATCCCAGGACCCTGGGATCATGACCTGACCCGAAGGCCGATGTTCAATGACTGGGCCACCCAGGCGCCCCTTAACCAGCATTTAACACTGTTGACCGTTCCTGCTGTCCCACACGTACTGTCAGGTTTTCTTCCTACATATTGGGCCAGTCCTCTGTCTCCTTGGTAGTTCCACCCTCCTCCACCAGTCTTTTAAGGGTTGGATTCCTCAAGATGGGGTCAGTGGGTCCTCTCCTCTTCGCACTTTATGGTCAACTCATAAATAGCATCCAGGTCCTTATGTCAGGTATGATCTATATAAAGATGTCTGCCAAGTTTATCTTCTCTAGTCCAGTCACTGAGATACAAATCCTGTTTCCATCTTCTCTTGAATGTTTTCAGAAGCACTTCAAAGTCCGCATATCCAAGAAGTCCACATATCCTCGTCATCTTCAACTTCAGTCTTTTTCTGTGCTTCCCCTCCCAGTGAATAGCATCCAGTCACACCTTAGGGCCATCCCTGCCACTCCCCATATCCAGTCCATCATTAAATGTCTCCATTTCCTAATTAACCCTCATCCACTCTGGCCTCTTTCCAGCCTCTTACTCCTCAGACAGTGGGCTCTTTGCAGAATGCTCCTGTCTCTGGTAGGAGCATTAAAACTATGAACTGGCTGCTCAGGCTCCCACATTACAACCAAAGTCATTACCATCATACCAGAGCCCCACTTGGTCTGGCCACTACTTCCCTTCTGCCTCATCTGGCACCAGGCTTCCCCAACTCTTTGCACCCCATCCACATTTAGTTCTTCCTACTTACCATAGAACTTCTTGCTGTAGAGACTCTGAGCATGTTTTCTCTGAATACTCTTGCCTCTTTTTTAGATTTATTTATTTTAGGGGTGCCTGGGTGGCTTGGTCAGTTAAGCGTCTGCCTTCGGCTCAGGTCATGATCTCAGGGTCCTGGGATCAAGCCCCGCATCGTGCTCCCTGCTCAGTGGGGAGTCTGCTTCTCCCTCTCCCTCTAACCCATGCTCTTTTCTTGTGTGCACTCTCTCACTTGCTCTCGGGTAAATTAAATCTTTAAAAATGAACAAAAAAGATTTATTTTAGAGTGAGTGGGGGAAGGGGTGGAGGGAACTAATCTTCAAGTAGACTTCCCGCTGACCGCAGAGCCTGATGCAGGGCTCAGTCCCATGACCCATGAGATCATGACCTGAGCCAAAACCAAGAGTTGGACTCTTAACCGACTGAGCCACCCAGGCGCCCCTCTTTCCTCTTTTTGCCGACGTAGCTTCTCCTCGTCCTTCAAACCTCTACTCAGCAGTCCTTCATTCTCAAGGAAGCCTTTCTTAGCATCTTAGATTAGATCGATTCTCCCCAAAAGGCTCTTAGAGCACCATGTTCATGTGGCTGTTTGATTATATGTCTCCCTCACTGGACAGAGAGCTCCACGAGAGCAGGGATGTGTTTGCTTATCATTGTATCCTGGTAGCCTGGTGCAGCGTAGGTGTTCAGCACATATTTGTCATCCTTCAATTAGACTATTTCAAAGCAATGTCTAAGGCCGAAGAAGAGGATCACAGAAATGCCTCTAGCCTCCTAGATGATAGAAAATACGATACTCCCATCTGCAGCTGGGTAGGAGATAATGGTGAGGAGTCCTGAGGCCCCTCTAGACCCACCCTCCTGGGGCCTGTGTCAGCATTATAGAGCACAGAGCTGGTGAGTGAGTCATGCTGCGGAACCAGGACTAAAATACCTCCCTTGCCTGTACCTTCAGACCTTGGAATTCTCACTAATTTAACAGCGTGCCTGCAGTTTCTAGCCCTGTTGTCCACTCCTTGAAATTCTCTCCTGTATTGCTTTTCCCCACTACAAACATCGTGGCACCTCTTCCCATTCATTTGCTCCGTCAGCGTATTCATTCCAAAATTCAGCTCTGATCTGGCATGCTCCCCTCTCATGGCTCCCATAAAGTCTGAACTTCTTGGCATTTCCTAAGAGGCACTCTGAGGCACTGCCAGCATCTCAAGTCTCATCTCCTGCCACCTCCCCATATGTCCCCTGCACTCGTTACACCAAACCATTTGTTCTTTTATGCTTCTGTGCCTTTGCCTACGCTGCCAAACCCCACTCTCTATCCCCTCCTCCTTTACCTACCAGCCGTTCACCATCTCCTTGCTGGGGAGTGTCCGCTGCTTCTAAGCAAGGATTCAGTCGCTTCCAGCCCATTCAGACATCCCTTCCCCCCATCTGTGTGTCCTTTCGTGGTACGGTGAGCAGTGCCTGGCAGGTAGTAGACCTGTAGTATTTGGAAAACTGAAAGGACAGCTCTTTTACCTTTAATGATCCATATAAATACTAATCGGAATGCCAAAGAACAATTATGATAAACTAGAGTATCCCCGGATAAGCATTCCCTCTTGAAATCAAACCTGTTGATAGTCGAACAGTAAAATGTCCAAACGTTTATTTACATAAATAACCTCGATCTGCCCTAAGTGTATTTTTTCTGTCTCACACAGTTATGTTTCCTTTACACACCCTCCTGAATTGGACTTCTAGTCCCGACGTGGTAGTAAAATGTTGTCCCACACTGTAAGATGATAGCTCCGCCCTGAAATTTTGAGATACTTTCTTTCTTGAGGTGATTTTTTTTTTTTCTTAAGATTTACAAGAGGAGATTCTTACACCAGTCAAAATGTATGTGTTCTGAAGCCGCACATTACAGTACTTTCTCAGGAGCTGTTATGAAAGCCAAGCTTCAGGGCAAAGCAAGGAAGCGCTAGAGGAAAGGCTTATGCATTTCCAGCTGCAGAAAGTAGTAACACTTCATGTGGGAGTGCTGTATTCATTCTAGAATTTCTCCCCTAGAGGGATAATAGGACATTGCTTTTTCAGCTTTCAAAAGGGTATTACAAACATTCTCTCCCAACACAAATACCACATTTGGCCTCATTCTTCTCTCACTCAGTAAAATATTTTCCTTAGTGTCATAAGAATTATTAATGGTTGCATTGGTGACATAATTTCCAATGAAGTTTTCAGGAAGATTTGGAAATCACTTCATGCTTTCACTGGGATTGCCAGATGTGAAGGAGAATTAGGAATTAAACTGTCTGGCTTTGGCAGGTATTAGATTATGAAGTGCATTGTTGTACTGGAAGTGAGAATCAAAGGATAGGACTAAATAAACACTTGTCCTGAGGGTTTAAGAAAAAGCGTTAACGGTGTGATTCCCCAAGGACTGGTGTCGGGATTGCTCTTTTGAAATATTTTCAAGATGATCTAGGGAAGAGAGTGAAGGGATTCTCAGCTCTTCTAGGTAAAAAAGTAGAATTGATTGGCATAAACCAAAAGAAGGTTCCAGAACATCATTTGAGTGGGCAGAAGAGGAGCAGATGGGACCTCATTTTCAGTCAATTCAGCTTTTAAGTAGTTCCTCATTTCTCCACCTGATGAAATGTCGTAATAGTTCTTTTGAAAGGTCCATTCAGCTGGGTTAATTTCTTATTTCTTATCCTACTAAGCTATTTGGTTTTTAAATGTGTATTTCCTCTCTCCATGTGCATTGATCATATGTATGCATCATAAATTATTCATGTGTTAAAAAAATCTTCACAGATTTTATTTTATAATCTTTTTCTCCTTGCTTTCATTTTTCTCTCCTTAATACCTTCTTGTTTTTAGACAGGTCATTTTGTAGGAATAATGTGGTAGAATATTTATTGTAAAATACTGACAATTTTATTAAAATATTTTGCATAACTTGTGTGCTATTTTTAGAATGAAAATGCCTCTTAGGAGTTTTCTTTTTAAAACTCAGTAATTACTTAGCTCCCAAACAGAGAGAGTTAAAAATCTACCACTATATCCTTTTACGATTTCTAAGAGGTATTATAATCTGCCTTTTAGTACTTGTGGGAGTTGGAGCTTTTAAATGGCATTGGTGCACCTTGTATTTATAGCCCTGTGTTGAAGTTGGGGCTCTTACAACTGAAATGATGGCATAAACTTTGACAACTATGACTTCATCACTTTTTGAAACATACTACAAAATGATTTATTGGCCATTGCTTGATATTCATGTTTGATTCTTAAAATTCAGTTAAAATCAGTTAAAGATTTAATATTAAGTATTCATAATAAGAAATATTTTTAAGCCTGTCAAGTGTATCTATGACTCAGTTCATGAGCTAAGGCATGCATTTTTCATAAGGTCTCTGGAAAATAAAAATTATTTGGATTGCATAAATATGTTTAAATTTCATGTTTCATAGACTTGGTTAGTTGTCTGTGATATTAACTTTGATCTGGGCCGTTAAGCAGTCTTAACAAATAAAAGTTTTTTTTGTAAAAGGATAACCAATCTGTTATTTTCCTATTGCAGACATTAACCTACATTTTGGTCCTTTAGTTGCTTATTTCTTCTTTTAATTTATTCCCCCTTGAGTATTATCCGATACTTTTCTGACCTGATTTAGAATCTCTATCTTATTACTGTTTTAAAACAAGCCCCAAATTTAGCAGGAAACCATTTAGCAGGAAACCATTTGCAAGATAAATTGGCTTAGAGGACTGAGATGAACACCAGCAGATTTACTTTCTCATGTTTAAATAAAGTACTCATTTTCCATGAAGTAACAAATTTCACTTGCAGACATGATTTATCCAAATCTGAAGAAGAGAAGAAACTAAAAAAAGGATTATTCGAATTTTAGATTGGTAGGGAAAGCAATGTTGTTAGTAGAGAAAATAATGTTTTTAGTTATTTCATTTGGATTCTCAAAATGCTAGCTTAAATCAAGCCAAGCAGTGGCATAAGACAGTGGCTCCAAAGTCAGTTTATATTTTAGCAACATAATAAAAGATGACCTGCAGCTAGGTGTTCTCCACTTAGTCTGTGAAGAGACAAACACTGAGTACCTCCTGGCTACCCCCGCCCCCGTGTGGGAGGACACACAAACACACACTCACTGTCTTCAAGGAGCCCTTAGTCTGACTGGGGAGAAGCATGTACACAGATACTAAGGCAATTCAGGAAGAGCAGTGTTAGAAATATTCATGGAACTGCAGGGGAATATACCCGGAGCCAATTGCTGAGTTTAGAACTGCTGGCTTGACCTACTGGTGCTTAATGGTAATTTCACATTTACAAAATAGAACATTAGAGATAATGGTATTAATACAGAGAAGGATTTTGCATGAAATCTCCCATTTTCAATTATAGTTTTAACTTAGATGTTGAAAATTGGAAATGTTTATTACTGAGGAATTTGTAGTTTAGAATGATACCTTTAAAAATGCAATGCATTGGGGTGCCTGGGTGGCTCAGTTGGTTAAGCGACTGCCTTCGGCTCAGGTCATGATCCTGGAATCCCCGGATGGAGTCCCACATCGGGCTCCCTGCTCAGCAGGGAGTCCGCTTCTCCCTCTGACCCTCCCCCCTCTCATGCTCCCTCTCTCTGTCTCATTCTCTCAAATAAATAAATAAAATCTTTAAAAAAAAATGCAATGCATTGACATGGTTTTTAAAAAGTAAATATTATGGGGCACCTGGGTGGCTCAGTCAGTTAAGTATCTGCCTTCGGCCCAGGTCACGATCTTGGGGTCCCGGGATTGAGCCTCGTGTTGGGCTCCCTGGTCAGCGGGGAGGCTGCTTTTCCCTCTCCCTCTGCCCCCTCCCCTCCCCTTCTCTCCGCTCCCCCCACTCATGCTCTCTCTCAAATAATAAAATCTTTAAAAAAAAATAAATTTTATAATTTTAACCACTTCAGTCATTTACTTTGGTTGAACTAAATTTTGTTTTGAATTTTGAAAAGAGCCCAAGACTTAAAATTTGCCATATCGAGATATTCTATAGTTGACCATGATTATTCAAGATGTGCAGAGATCTTCAGAAAATAGTGTCAGTGCAGATGGATACTTCTCTTAAGAATACCATATGATATGCATGAAGATCCAAATCTGCAAAAACCGACTAGTTGCACAACTATGGGATTTATTGGGAGACTCTTATAATGGAAATCTCTTTTATTAAGATGATTAAATGTTCAAAATATGATATAGCTAACTCTTTAGGAAGACACCTATTAATTTCAGTAGTATCCACAATAGTACAGGGTAGATCTGTATTATATACTGTAGTTTGCTTATTTGGTTAAGGAGAGGTGGCATTTAACTGACTCAAAATGCCCCCATATGAACCTGGTAAAATCTTTCCAGTGGGTGGTTAATACTACAGCACTAACTTAACCCATTTGTAACTATGGTTGCCATAGTGTATCATAAGTTTTGAGAGAAAATAAAAGGACTAAATTATTATGTAATATAGCTCTTCACAGTCCAGTCTCAATGTTGCAGTCCCTAGAGAAAGGCTGGGTCAGTCTGGCTTACTATGACTAGTGGCTACCCTGCCAAAGTCTAATTTCTAGTACTAGAAGTGCTGACCTGGATTTCCTTTGGTGGGCAGTTATTGTGATGTCAACCATGCTGTTTTCTCCTTTCTGTTACCTTTTGGTTTATAACCTGGCCTGGGGGGAGAAGGGGGAGAAAGAAGAATAGAAATCCCTGCTTTGGGAGTGTATTTCAGCAGATAATTCTTCTATCAGAATGTAATACTGAGGGGCTCCTGGGTGGCTCAGTCGGTTGGGCATCTGCCTTCGACTTAGGTCATGATCTCAGGGCTCTAGGATCAAGTCCCACGTCTGGCTCTCTGCTGGGAGGGGAGTCTGCTTCTCACTCTCCCTCTGTGCTCTCCCTCTCTCTCTCAAATAAAAAAAAAAGTGTAATACTGATAAGCCACACCTTTCTTCATTTTCAATTCTGCCCTAGTTGCTAACAGAGGCCTTGCCATTGGTCTTCAATCTCTTCCTAATTCATGAGTCTTTACACAGGCTTGGGATAGGTCTCTTTCTGTAAGGGAGACAACCTTAGATATTCAAGGACTGATGAGGTCTCTGTTTAATCTTGGGTTTTTCCATTTTCTGCTCTTGTTAAACACAGTCAAACCACTTGACCCCTGCCCCTCACGACCAACGAGAGCCACTGACCCCCCCCCCCCGCCCATGCAGTCCCTTTCAGTCCGCTGAAAAGAGCAGGAGTGAATGGTCTTCAGTCAGCACAAAATGCCCACAGGGACGGGTTAGCTAAGAATCCAGCTCTAACTAATCAGAGAGAAACAAGGGTGCTGAGAGTGGAGCACCTGCTTTCCCACCCACCTTCTGCCACCGGTGGATAAGAGTCTGGGGAGGCCCAGCTTACAAGCACACCCAGTTTCTTCCAGCGCCTCCTTAACTATCTCCCTCCCTGATTTCTTTGTTCCTGTTGCTCACTCACCTAGGAGCAGAAGAAAGTGGAGCTAGAGAAAAGATGCTGGTGTCATTCTTCTAATTAAACGTGTTTCTCGGGGTGCCTGGGTGGCTCAGTTGGTTAAGCCTTGGACGCTTGATTTTGGCTCAGGTCATGATCTTGGGGTCGTGGGATCGAGCCCCCATAGGGCTCCGTGCGCAGCAGAGAGTCTGCTTGGGATTCTTTCTCGTGCCCTCTTCCTCTGCCCCCCCCCCACACTCTCTCTCTCCCCGCCCAAAAATAAATAAAATCTTTTTTTTAAAGGTGTTTCTTATCAAGAGGGTTTTTAAATCATAAAATTAAATTTGACTTACGTTTTTAAGTTCTATGGCTCATGTAGCACGATAACCAAATAGTGTGAATATTAGCAGTGGCCACTTTCTGAAACTAAATTGTAATTTCTGCAGAAATCATGTGACTTCAGGAGCTCAGCATTAAGAGCTTAAATTTTCTAGGTTCACCTATAATTTCAAATCCAGACAAGCCTATATCTAAAGACTATTTTTCTAAATTCATTTGCATTCCTATCATTTCTATCATTTGTGTTCCTATCAAGATCATAATCATCTTGGGAAAATATCACACATAAATAGAATCTGGGGGTGAAGGGGGCGCTTTGTAAGATGGAAAGTGAATAGTCTGACCTGATTTCTGATAATCCCATATTTCCATCTGATGATAAGTGATTATACTTTTCAGTATATTTCCACCTTTATGAACATAGTGATCTTAAGCAATTATCTACTGATTGTCTTTTCCATTTCTAGTCAACAGCGATTCATTGATTTTTGACTGTAGAGTAAATCAGCTGGTGCTTATGAAGATATTATAGTACCAGTGAGTCACAAAGGCATCTACTGATTCTCATTGACTCTCAGGAAGAAGGAGTATGTAGTTTTCCTACACAGGGGAATTGAGCGTTACACAGCTTTGTAGCCATTCTTTGAATCATATAACATTAAGATTGGACATGATTATTTTTAATTGACTTGGGGTTAGACAATTCTCGTATTTGGTTTGCTTTCAGATTTAATGACATACAGGCTTTGGCAAGTGAGAAAATTCAGTTTTTCTGGTGACTATTACAGCGTTATTAAGAGTACACTACTATGTAGGGGCGCCTGGGTGGCTCAGTCGTTAAGCGTCTGCCTTCGGCTCAGGTCGTGATCCCAGGGTCCTGGGATCGAGCCCTGCATCGGGCTCCCTGCTTGGCGGGAAGCCTCCTTCTCCCTCTCCCACTCTCCCTGCTTGTGTTCCCTCTCTCGCTGTGTCTCTCTCTATCAAATAAATAAATAAAATCTTAAAAAAAAAAAAAGAGTACACTACTATGCAGAGAATATGAAGTTATATCCTGTTCTCCTGCTGATTTTGTAAAGTATTGCCAGATATACTATCTGATCCAAGCCCCTCTTCCCCATTCCATAGTCTCCATTCTCTATTTTCCTTTTCTTCTCTCATAACCAAAGCAGAAATTTTAGGACTCATTCGTTTATTCAGTAAATATTTGTTGAGGAATTAGTGCCCGGATAAACATGGGGAATGCACTGGTACATACCGTAGACATGGCGCCTACTTTTTCACAGAACTTAGTCTAGTGCAGGGGTTGGGAGGGGTGGTGGTTACAGATCATCCTGTTGCCTGTCTTTGTAAAGAGTTTTATTGGAACACAACCATACCCACTCATTTACATATCATTGGTGGCTGCTTTTGCACTATAATGGCAGATTTGAATGATTGTAGCAGAGACCCAGTGGTCTGCAAGGCCTAAAATACTTAACTCTTGACCTTTTGCAGAAAAAGCTAACCAACCCCTCTTCTAGGGGTATGGTGAAGAAAAAAGAGTATAAACTCTCCTTGTTAAAGATTATAAATGCTCCTGAGGGAAGTGGACCAGCGGTGGAGTGTTGTAAGCAGGGAAAGTAACATGTTCATATTTGAATTTTAGAAAAGTCACTATGGTTGCTATGTAGAAAAAACAATGAAGAGCAAGAGAACATGCGTGCATTAGAATGAGAAGCACTCAAGTGTAGTAGTTAAGAGCATGGACTCTTTTTTTTTTTTAATGTTCAATTAGCCAACATATAGTACATCATTAGTTTTTGGTGTACTGTTCAACGAATCATTAGTTGTGTATAACACCCAGTAAGAGCATGGACTCTTGAGCCAGACTGCTGAGATGCAAATTTTGGCCCTACCATGTACTGATTCTGTTGTTGAGTAACTTCTCTGTCAGATTTTCTATCAGTAAAATGGGGATGGTAATCACAGAGCCTAACTCTTGGCAAAATAAATAAATAAATCGATATATACAAAGCACTTAGAACATAGTATTTTTAGTCATCACTGTTATCACTATTGTAATTCTGTTAAGGAGTGAGGGTGGTATGAACTAAGGCAGGGGCAATGATGGAAGCGGCCAAATTCAGGAGCTACAAAGACAATAGAATTGACGGGTATCAGGGATTGATTGGACGTCAGTTGGGTAGATCAAAGAGAACAAGAAGTTGAGGATGAAATGCAGGTGTTGGATTTCATCAGTTGAGCGGATGGTGGTTCCTGTCCCCTAAGTAGGGAAAGACTGTAATCCAAACAGGTTTGTGATGTGAGGTAAAAAGAAGTTCAACTAGTTTGGGGTATCTTAAGTTTAGGTACTAGGGTGATATAAGTAGAAATCTAACATGGGACTAGATTGATATATAAGTAGATATAAGGTCAATTGATACAAGTAGATATAATAAGATTGATATAAGTAGAAATTTGGGAAGCAGCCAACTGTAAGGATTGGAGATGAGAAGTGTGATGTGGGCTGAGGAGAGGGATGTAGGAATGGTCGATGCAAATCTGGTCATGACTCTTGGAAAAGAAGGACATAACCCAGAATGAAGCTGGACTGATGGGTGGACTTCTAAGAGAACTATGAAGAACACCAACAGTGGAAGATCAGACAAAGAACCCCCAAGTCAAAGAAAAGATCTCATTTGGAGAAAGATAAGCATGAAGTTCAAATCCATTAGATAGTCTCTTGTTGAGGCGGGTAAATTTGAGAGATATTTAAATTCTCAAATTTTGCATTAGCATAGGCCAACCTAAACCATAGCGTGTGTTTCACAATGTGGGTCTTTCATGTACTACAATTTCACATACCGCCATATTTCATACTCTTCCAGCATATACTGTGCTCTTTATGGAATTTTAGGCAAAGTAGAGTGGTTGCTGTGGTTACAGCATGTTGACATCTGAAGACCTGTTCAGTCTGCTTTTCTGTATTTGACATTTCCTTCCCCTCATCTTTTTCTACCTCCCCAGTTACAGATTCACTGGAGCCTTGATGTGAAAAATTGAAGTGGGGGAGACTCTTCTTTATGTGTGATACTTGGTTCAACATCAGTATCTTGGATCCAGTATCTTAGAGTTTTATAATGATTTTTCTGTTTTAATTTGCCTACAACACTGCCACAACACTTCTCTTTTAGAAAGAGCCGGGAGATAAATTGGAGAGATGTCCACGTTTTCCATCCTCAGAGCCAGTAGGGCTCGCAGGTTAGGCTCCAGCTAAGTCCTTGCTACAGAGGTGTGTGATGATAGAAGCCTGATCCAGAAGCCTTATCTACCTTATAACACATGCCTGAAGAAAGGTATCACATTTATGTACTCAGGCTGTGTTGCATTTTATATTTAGTTTTGTGTTACAGGAGGAAATTTACGGAAAAACTTTGAAGTGGACCAAAAAGATTATTAGGTATACTCTCTGGCTTGGCTTCTGGGTTATCTTGCCCTTTCCTTATCTTTGAGCTATTTTACAGTGCTGGAAATGACAGAATACTGATGGTAATGCAAAAGATTCTCGGCCATTGAAATGGAAATTGTGTACAGTGAGTGCAGTTGGTTATTGCCTTGTGGACATTGACCAAGATTACCCGTTTTGCATCTATTTATAAATCCTTCGCAGTATCCTTGACGTTTAGATGTTTGTTCTTTGGATTCACCTTCGAACCACTTGTAACACTGTACAGGTTTCCTTTTTTTTTTTTTAAGATTTTATTTATTTATTTGAGACAGAATGAGAGAGCACATGAGAGGGGGGAGGGTCAGAGGGAGAAGCGGACTCCCCGCCGAGCAGGGAGCCCGATACGGGACTCGATGCCGGGACTCCAGGATCATGACCTGAGCCGAAGGCAGTCGCTTAACCGACTGAGCCACCCAGGCGCCCTACAGGTTTCCTTTTTAAATAACAAATCAATTAAAATCTTTGTGCCATATTAAAAACAATTGTTTTGTTACCTACACACATGTATGTTTAGACATGCATATAACATCTCTAGAAAGATTCCCAAAGTGCTGGCCGTGATTGCCTTTATAGGAGAGGAAGCAGGAAAACCTGCTTTTCATTAGATGCCCTTTTGGGTCTTTGGAATTTTCTATCATATGCTTATATTACCTAAACAAGTAAATTTTTTTAAATTCCTTTTTGAACTCCCCCAAATCAATCCTTAGCTAGCCCTTACCAAAACTTCAACTAAATTCACATTTAAATTAACTGGCTGGGTGATGGACATTGGGGAGGGTATGTGTTGTGGTGAGCACTGTGCGTTATGTAGGACTGATGAATCACAGACCTATATCCCTGAAACAAATAATACATTATATGTTAATAATAATAAAAAAGATAAATATTAAACAATATTAATTAATTAATTAACTGGCTTTCTAAAGAGATCTTTGTTTCTCCATAAACTCCCAGCGGATAGCAACGTACATCTCAACATCATACCTAGCACTTTACTTCTGTCCTCTTTAAAATCAAGGGTTTTTTTGTTTTGTTTTAAAGATTTTTTTTTTTAAGATTTTATTTATTTATTTGAGAGAGAGATTGAGAGACAGAGAGCACGAGAGGGAAGAGGGTCAGAGGGAGAAGCAGACCCCCTGCCGAGTGGGGAGCCCGATGCGGGACTCGATGCCGGGACTCCAGGATCATGACCTGAGTCGAAGGCAGTCACTTAACCAACTGAGCCACCCAGGCGCCCTGTTTTAAAGATTTTATTTATTCATTTGAGACAGAGAGATAGCATGAGCAGGGGGAGAGGCAGAAGCAGGCTCCCTGCTGAGCCAGGAACCTGATGCGGGGCTCAATCCCAGGACCCTGGGATCATGACCTGAGCCAAAGGCAGATATTTAACCATCTGAGCCACCCAGGCATCCCTAAAATCAAGTTTTTAACTTTACTTTTCAAGATAGCTCTAACACTGTAGACACATCTTGGTCATATGGTACTAATTCTGTTATGAATCTATGGACTCCGATAATCTCAATGTGGAGTGAAGTGGCAGACCCGTTCGCCTGTTTTGCAGTTTGAAGTTCACCTTGCCTCTTCCCCAGCTGTGCATACTCAATAATCCTCTTGTCTAATTATAGCTAGCAGCTCTTCCTCTGAGTTAGAGGTTCTCAAGCTTGGCTGCATATTAAAATCACTTGGGGAGCTTTCAAAAATGGGAATGCCCAGACCAATTAAATCACAAAGTCCAGGGATGGGACACAGACATCAGTATTTTTTAAAGCCACTGAGGTGATGCTAACATTGAAAAACACTGCCCTGTGCAAAGAATGGTACTGATTTAGCAAAAACTTCACATAGGATACCTCAGCAGCAAAAGCCCTCAGGATTTCTCACCGAAATCTGCACAGGTGATGGGGAGGGTCCACACAGACACGGGAGGCAGCCTTACAGAATACCCGTATGCACCAAATCTGTTGTTACTTGGGCTACCTCTGGAATGGGGCAAGCTAGGCATTCGGTGTGGTTTAAAAGCCTAAACTGAATTGGTTAGTCTTTAGCATTTTGTTTTTGTTTGCTTTTTTTTAAAAAAAAAATTAGTTTTGAATTCAGCTAAACTCTCACTGAGTAGAAAATACCGACTATTGCGTGCACATCCCCGCCTTTTCCTCTGCCATTAGAGGCACGGAGCCCGCCTCGTGATGGGTGGCATCTAATACCACTGCCACCATATGGCTGTATTACTGACAAGTAGTTATATTTATTGTACACCAGGCATCTGGGAAAACCACATACTGTACATGACCTATTAAATGTCTTTTTGTCAAAGCTCCTAGAACCCCATTGTTTTAACCCATAACAATGTGCTTTACTAAGAGGTCTTTGATAGAGAGTTTTAGAAGGGGAGAGGTAAAAAAAAAAAAAAAATGTATCCTTTCATTTATTTTGGAGGGGAAATAATCTGTTTCTTAGGATGTCCTCCCCCCTGCGCAAAAGATATCTTTTAATGGGAAGTCCTGATTAATAGCCTGCTTCTGTTTAACATTTTAAATCATTTTATTGTTGCCTCAGCTTTTTATTAAACATGAAAATCCATATCATAAACTCTGCTGTGGTTTGCCTTCATGTACTCATTGTATGTCCCCCTCCCTTTTGTATAGGAAGACAGAGATGTCAGTAACCCCATGTCTAACCGAGGAGGCAATGGATTAGCTGCTGGGGATGACAGATTCAAACCTGTGGTACCATGGCCTCATGTTGAAGGAGTAGAAGTGGACTTAGAGTCTATTAGAAGAAAAAACAAGGCGAAAAATGAACAAGAGCGCCATGCTGGAGGAGATAACCAGAAGGACATAATGCAGAGGCAGTTTCTCACATTTAAGCCTCAGACATTCACCTACCGAGATCCTGTGCTTCGTCCAGGGATCCTCAGTAACTTTGAACCCAAAGAACCTGAGCCTCATGGAGTGGTTGGTGGCCCTGGAGAGAACGCCAAGCCATTGGTTTTGGGACCAGAATTCAAACATGCAATTCAAGCCAGCATTAAAGAGTTTGGATTTAACATGGTGGCAAGTGACATGATCTCACTGGACCGCAGCGTCAATGACTTGCGACAAGAAGAGTAAGCACACATCCTCTTCTTTCTAAAATCGGGGCAACTCTTGTTTTGATAGGTGTTTAGTTAGATTGTTAGAATGGAGAAAATGTTTTTGCCTTTATTTCAAGGAAATTAAAAAAAAGGCTCTTCGGTCTGCAAAATGGCCAGAAGGAGGAGATCGCTTCGTTTATGCCATTAGATTGAAGGTATGACATATCAAATTCTGGGGGTTTTCCATCAGTGCTACTCACATGTGGTCCCTGGACTGGCACCGGTCTGTGAATTTTTTCTTTCTGGTCCACAGTGAGAACGTGAACTTGTACCACGGTGTAAACCAACCAGTAAATACTTTGGTACAAGTGACGATTTTTTGATAACAAAACTTTCTCGATGTGCTGATTTTCATTCTGGATCAAGCCCCTGTCTTATTGGAATAATAACAAATAGTAACGCTGCTTTAGATGGCTTCTATAGTTACCTAGATATTGATGTTTCCCTTACTTTTTTTTCTTAGTACCGTACCTGGAAATCGGCACTTGCTGGGTCTATGCAAAAGGAATCCCCAAACAGATAAAACTCTGGCCTAAACTTTCAAATTATTTTCATGTAGCTTGATTTGTTTTTTAATTTAATTTAATTTAATTTTTTTAAAAAGATTTATTTATTTGACAGAGACACAGCGAGAGAGGGAACACAAGTGGGGGGGGGGGGGGGGAGAGCGAGAAGCAGGCTTCCCGCTGAGCAGGGAGCCCGATGCGGGGCTCGATCCCAGGACTCTGGGATCCTGACCTGAGCCGAAGGCAGACGCTTAACGACTGAGCCACCCAGGCGCCCCTCATGTAGTTTGATTTAAAATAAAGGATTGCCAACTCTTAACTTTTGATAGACAGTGGTTATTGAATGAACTCAAAACTTTTCTCTTTCAGTTTATTTAATAACCGGTTCTATTCCTATAGTATCTAAATAGCCTCCATTAACATGGGTGCAAATTTAATTCTGTGCTACTAGAAAACTCTCAAAATGTATTCTGATGATGGATTGTTAATATTATCTTTGTCCTAAAAGGTTAACACCTTTACGCACATGCATAGAGACCCCACAGGAGCATTCCTTATGACCGCTAAGAAAGATTCTATACCTAACATAGTGCTACTCAATAGACTTTTTTTCTTTTCAAATTTTTGTTTATGTTTTTTATTTTTTTTATTTTTATTTTATTTTATTTTATTTTATTTATTTTTTTTTTTTAAGATTTTATTTATTTGACAGAGAGAGACACAGTAGAGGGGGAACACCAGCAGGTGGAGTGGGAGAGGGAGAAGCAGGCTTCCCGCGGAGCAGGGAGCCCGATGCGGGGCTCGATCCCAGGACCCTGGGATCATGACCTGAGCCGAAGGCAGACGCTTAACGACTGAGCCACCCAGGCGCCCCTCAAATTTTTGTTTAAATTCTAGTTCATTAACATACACTGCAATATTGGTTTCAGGAGTAGAATTCAGGGATTCATCACTTACATTCAACACCCAGTGATTATCACAACAAGTGCCCTCCTTAATACCTATCACCCATCTAGCCCATCCCCCACCCACCTCCCTCCATCACCCCTTAGTTCTCTGTAGTTAAGAGTCTCTTATGGTTTGCTTCTCTCTCTCTCTTGCTCGCTCTCTCTTTTTCTTTTCCCCATCCCATATGTTCATCTGTTTTGTTTTTTAAATTCTAAGACTTTGGACATTCATATATTAATTGGTAAGAGTGAGAGGGGGTGAATGAAGTATGCCAAGAAAGTAGAAGGAATAAAAGTACAGAACCATGATGATGAGGGGAGTTAGAGCATCTCAAGGGACTGTGAAAGAGGAATTCGGGAGCAATTGATTCCAATTCAAAGTAGAGGCTTGCCTGGTCATAAGGTTGCCAAATTTAGCAAATAAAAATAGAGGATACTTGGTTAATTTTGAATTTCAGATGAATAATGAAAAACATTTAGTATAAATATATCCCAAACAGTGTATGGGACATACTTATACTTTAGAAAATTGTTTTATCTGAAACCTGAATTTAACTGGGTGTCCTGTGCCCTTCCAGTCAGGGGTGAAGGGTGGTTGTTACGGAGTTAGAACTGCCATGCAAGTACCCTTTAGGACCCGTGTGAGGCTCTGCAGTCCCTTATCCAGAGTGTGTCCTGGTTATCTAAAATACAGCACTTAAGCATACTGTTTAACTCTGTGACAGAAGGTTCTCTGAGAACCTGTCGATGGTGTTCTCATCACTGAGAAGGGAAGAGAGGGAGAGAGTAACATGTATTGCCTTTCTACTACATGCCAGGACTTACTATAGGTTCTCTTACTTAATTCTTACAACCAAACTGTGAGAGTTTTTACCTGTGTAGGTAGTCTGAAGCATGGAGCTCTGACTTCTGTGTATTTGCCCAGCAAAATGGCAAAGTTGTGGTTCAACCCCGGGTGGTTTGCTGTGAAAGCCCTATCTTTCTACCACATGTCACCTCAAGGTAGGTCTTTCCTCGGGTGATATGCCTCTGTGCCATGTTACAGTCAGTGGGTGAGTTTAGTATAGAAATGGAGATTGTTAGCACATGAGCTATTTATAAAGACAGATCATTAAAAATACCAATATAAATCTAGCTCACTTTTCAATATAAGAAATAGGCTAAGAAAATCAAATGACCTATAAGACAGAGAAGTACATGCCTCTGTGTCTCTCTCCTTCACCCCACACATCCTTTCTGTCTGCAAGACCTCTAGCTTCTGCCACCAAAATACGTCTCAGAGTAATTCTGAGACACGATCTTTCATCCCCACTAACCACCCAGGTCCAGGCCACCATCATCTCTCTTGGAATCCCGCAAGGATCTCCTTCATGCTTTCTCCATTTTGACTTCCGCCTCCTACGTATTCCCACAGAAGCCAGTGTGGTTATCTGAACCACACAACTCTAGCTTATCTCAACGATTCTTTGCTTTCCCCGGGCACTTAAAATAAAACCCAAACTCCTAAGCAGCAGCCGTGACCCTTCCCTGCCTTTACAACCTCCTCTTGTTACTGTGCCTCCTTGTCAGGGTGCTCTAGCTGGGCTGGCCTTTCCCAGTCTCTTTGCGTGTGCTCTTCGCTCCTCTGTGGAGATGTTCTCCCTTCCTGTGGCTGGCTCCTCCCTGTTCTTTAGGTCTTAGTAGAACCTCTCTAACCATGCTGTCTGATTTGGAAATGCCCTGCTTTGTTTTTTAATACTGCTCTCTGGCCATTTCATTCATAGTATATATCTAATTTTATAATTTATCAAATTTATATAGGTATTGGCTTATTTAGTTGTTTATTGACTGTCATTCTTACTTAGTGATAAGGTCCTGGGAGCAAGGAATATGCCTGTTTTCTTCACCAGCTGCTTCCAGTAGCTGACACCCAGTTGGTAAATACCTGTTGAGAGAATGAGCGAATGAATGAGTGGAATCTGCTAGGGTTGAAATCTTGACTCCATTACCGGCTGTGAGATCTTAGACCAGTTACTTACCCTCTGTAACCCTCAGTTACCTAATCCTTAAAATGGGTCTAATAATACCTGTCTCCCCAGATTGGCATTGGAATTAAATGATGTAATAGGCTAAATGTCTTTTGTCACAGCCTTGGTGGTTAGAAACTTAAGTGTTCTGGAATTATTATTATTATTATTATTATTATTGCTGTGGTACTTTCTTCAGGTCACATACCTTGTCAAAATTTTATTTTATTTTATTTATCTTTTTTAAGATTTTCTTGTCAAAATTTTGATGTTTTCAGTTACTATTTAACTTTGAGGTCCTCTGTTGCTTTTTGGAAAATGCAAATGTCACACACTGCCTTATCTTCATCATCTCACTTGTACTTGTATCTGCCATGATGACAAAGCCTTCACCTCTCCTGTGATAAGTTTTTTTAGACACACCAATTGCTGCCCAAACCCCCAATCTCTCTGAGTTCTCCTTGCTCTCATATAACTTCCTTCCTTTCTCTCTCTCCCCTGTCCTTTCTTTCTTGCCTTCCTCATTGCATCCCTCTTTCCCCTTCTCTTTCCTATCCCTTCCTTCCTTCTTCCATGCTGCACATAGGCTGATCACTTCCCGTGTTCTTTTCTCTTGCATAAGTACTTAGAAGTAGGATATTGCATGTTTCTGTGTATCATTCCTTTAAGTACAGTGTCCCCAGTCAAACAAAAGGACCCGAGACTATCTTAGCAAATGCTCCTTAAGCCCCTCTTTAAACTTTTATACTAGTGAGAAAACTCTTTTATGCTTCAAAATACTCAAACATTATAACCCCCAGAAATTTTTTTTGTTTTTGAGAGAGAGAGAGAGAGCGAGCATGAGAGCGTTCGGGAGGAGGAGCAGAGGGAGAGGGAGAGAGAGAATCTTAATCAGGCTGCATGCCCAGTGCGGAGCCTAGGCTAGGCTTGATCTCATGACCCCGAGACCATGACCTGAGCCAAAATCAAGAGTTGGATGCTTAATTGACTGCACCACCCAGATGCCCTCCCCTGAAACTTTTTTTTTAAACTGAATCCAGATTGGGGCACCTGGGTGGCTCAGTCATTAAGCGTCTGCCTTCAGCTCAGGTCATGATCCCAGGGTCCTGGGATCGAGCCCCGCATCGGGCTACCTGCTCAGCGGGAAGCCTGCTTCTCCCTCTCCCACTCCCCCTGCTTGTGTTCCCTCTCTCACTGTGTCTCTCTCTGTCAAATAAATAAAGAAAATCTTTAAAAAAAAAAACAAAAAACTGAATCCAGATTTTTTTTTCCCCAAGATTTGATTTATTAGAGAGAGAGAATGCTTGAGCAGAGGGGGAGGGAGACAAGACAGGCAGAATCTCCAGCAGACTCCATGCTGAGCACCAAGCTCATCATGGGGCTCAATCCCACAACCCTGAGATCATGACCTGAGCTGGAACCAAGAGTCAGTCACTTAACTGAGCCACCCAGGTGCCCCGGATCCAGATTATTTGTAAAACTTGATTCTTTCTCATACTTAAAAAGAGAGAGAGAGAGAGAGAGGCTTAATTCCTCTTTGAACACTGAAAATTTAATGTAGAATAAATAATTTCTAAGTAGAGTTATTCATAAATTAGGAGGTGGATAGTCTTAAGAATTTAATCTAAAATAAAAAGGCCAACAACAAATAAAACATCCCTAAATCTTACATATTATCCAATATGCCTATTAGCACTTCTCTCCTTTTACTGGAAACATATTGAAAACATAGCATGCGTCCATCTCACACACATACAGCCCCCCTCACGCTCATCCCACGTGGAGAATATGCCACACAGAGCCCACCAGAGACCGGCCTGGTGTTGCTGACTTTATGCAGCTTTGGAATATAGGCCTTATCAGCCCTGTTCTCTTGCATCCATCAGACATTTATCATTTATTTTTTTAAGATTTTATTTATTTGAGAGAGAGCACAAGCAGGGGGAGCAAGCAGAGGGAGAGGGAGGCCACTGTACAGTCTGACCCCGTTGTTCTCCGGCCCCCCCGCCCCCCTTACCCGCACGCTCCTGCTTCTGCTGTTCCCTCTGCCCGAAAGCAAAGTCAGCCTCTTTGCCGGGCCTGACATGTATACAGCCGGCCCTTGAACAACACGGGTTTGAACTGCGCAGGTTCACTTAGACACGCATTTTCTTCCAGTATAGGAAATGTATTTTCTCTTCCTTATGATTTTCTTTTTTTTTTTTTTTAAGGTTTTATTTGAGAGAGAGAGCACACACATGAGCGGGGGTGGGGTGGGGGAGGGGCAGAGGGAGAAGCAGGCTCCCCGCTGAGCAGGGAGCCCGATGTAGGGCTTGATCCCAGGACCCCGGGATCACGACCTGAGCCCAAGGCAGACACTTGACCAACTGAGCCACCCAGGCGCCCCTCCATCAGACATTTAAATGAGCCACCTGCCAAGCTTGGAAACCAATCTTTGGGGCTATTGGTGCAGATGTGACGTCTGACACTGTGGTTAACTTGTTTGTTCTTGTGGCTGTCCCATAGTCATCTCAGATGAATGTTCTCTACCTTAGAAGCAAGATGGAGCTGCCCAGCTGCCAACATGACTCACACTTATGTATGTTACAGCTTTGAATTGCATGCACTAGCTGAGTAATTTACTGGCTGTTGATTGCTTGTTAAAAGAGTGAGTAACTGTATTTTGAGTGAACTGGAGGCCTACTTCTTTTTTAGAAACTTGATCCAAGAATGACTTCACCTGCCTTCACACACAATTTCCTATAAAAAAAACACAGTTTTTTTTTCACAGTTCAACAGATATCGAGTGTCTCCAATAAGCAATACACTGTGCTAACCTATCGGTTGACAAAATACAGTCCCTGCCTTCAGGGGGCTCCCCACCTGCCCCTGGGGAGAAGGGAAAGAAATCTATAACATAAGAGTCATAGGAAAGGGGTGAGCAAAATGATGTGGTTCAGAGCGGGGAGGGGCACGTGAAGTTAAAGGAGTCAGAACAAGATTGAGGGAGGGGACACCAGGGCTGAAGCCTGGAGGATGAGTAGGGTCTTCCCAGGAAGATTTCCAGGTTTAGAAGATATAAAGACAGGCAGTGACTAGGAAAAAAGCCAGTGGTGTAGTATATACTTGGATCAGTATGTGTAGAGATATTGGTAGGATAAGTAGGGTCATGTTTGGAAGACCACAGGGCCACGCACAAAGTCTACTGATTGGTGGTCAGGAAAGGACCACCAAAGGTTACACAGAGAACCTTAGGAATAGCAGACTGGTAACGGTGTTGAGAATGGATTAGGTGGTGGAGAGCCGTTGGAGGGTGAGTAGCTTTAGAACAGGAGCTTCAGCAAAGGTTCCAGGACCAGAAAAAGGGAGACTCGGTGTAAGAGAACAGAAGAGAAGTAAGAGAATCAGTAGGCCTTGGCAGCTTGGTAGAGTGGAAGGAGGAATCAAAGATAAATCCAGTGCTTGGAAGGGCAGTAACACAAAGAATGACGCTATTAACAGGAAAGGCTGGTTGGGATGGAGCAGGCCGCTCTGCTCGAAGCTCAGTGACCTAAACCACTTCTCTCCCCAGCTTTAGATGAATTCATGCAGAGCCCAGCAGGATGGGGAGCCTGCATGTGGGGAAGGGTGGAATGATCTGTTTGTGAATATGGTAGATTTTCTTCAAATAAAGCTCCAGATTTTATTTCCCCTACTGTGAACTAACTGATGCAAATACATGGAAATTATTCTTGCCCTTTTTCTGCCCAAGAAGGCAGACAATCAGAGGTATATAATCCAAGCTATTTTGTTTCAAACAAATGAATTAAATATTTTGACTTGTTGAGCAAATTCATCCCCGAATATTTAACCTTTCCTCCTACCTACACACCGATTGCATTTTTATTTTGTTGGAAGCTATCTTCATTGCATTTACAAAGTGAAATAATAGATGTTAAAGTGCTCCAAAAATTCTAAGAGCTATGCAAATGTTAATATGATTAATTGTTAATAACTTTCTTAAGCTTGTCTGTGGGAAATTGAAGGTTTTTTTTTTTAAAGAAATTTTACATTTACACTCATGCCTTATATACCAGACAATTCTCTTCTTACCTGATACCAAAATAATCATGTTTACACTCTTATTTAAGGTGAATTGTGATCATGAGCTTTTTTTTTTTCTTTCTCTATTTGTGTCAAAGGCTTTCTTTGATACCTTTGTTTATATAGTGCTATAATTTATAAAACAGGTGCTATTTTCAAAACATTTATTTAGTTGAAATGGTATAGGGTTCCTTTTAAATTTCAGTTTCTACAGATGACCCATAGGTTTCAGTTAGAGCTAACTAAAACTCTGAGCTGGTCATCAGATGTTAAATTATTAGAATAAGGTATAAACCTGATATACACATATATATGTGAATCGTGTACATGCATATGGATTTCAGCACTTTATCCCGATTTCTATTATCGGAATATATGATGGACCCCATCCAGACTGCACCGATCACAGTTACTAACACATGGTCCTTTTCTCTCACAGCTGGCCCAAGATGTGTCCCATTTTTTCAAACTACAGTTTGGCAACCGTAGATCTAATCTGTAGGAAGCACATTTGAAATTGGTTTCAGATGACCCATGATGGATATATTGCTTCTTTTTTGTCCCAAAGGTATTACTTTCTAACTGGCTTGAAAATTTTTACTCTTAGAAGCCACTTTTTGTGAGTTCAAAGGTTTTCCAGATTAACTTTAAAAATAAATTGTGTTCTAATGCCCAGTTTCTCTTTTTCCTTTTCCTCCAAACACACACATATGAACTCCCACACACGCGCGTGCACACACACACACACGCACACACACACTTTGCACTTTGGAGTTTTCTCAGTTATGGGGGCAGAGCTGATTTTTGTTTAAGGTCCTGACTGACAACAGGAAATGTATTTAGCCAAAGTGGAATTATTACAGAGATCGGGGGTAACATAGGTCATCTCAATTTCCACAGCAGTTGAGAAGGGTACCACGTTCATAAAGTGAGCCTACAAAAACTGGAAATAGAGGGAATTCGCTCTAAGCCACCATGAGCAGAGTAGCAGTAAATCTGGCATGCTGCGCTCTCCTTGATAGTGTTCTGGGATGGCTCACTTCCCTTGGTGGAAACATTCTTCTCCTGCCCAAGACCTCATTTGGTTGATAAAGTCCTTCCCATTCTCTAGTCATTCTCCAAGTTGCTCTATTGGAAAGGGACTTAGCTTCATTTCCCCTGCCCTTATCTCCCCCTCCATCCCCACCACCAGTGTTATAAAAGTATAAGGTATGCCTGATGAAAAATTATAAACTCAGGTGGCTCATTTTTGTTTTTTTCAAGTGCTCTGCCCCCAACCAGGAATTTAGAGTAAGTTCCCCTCAGGCTAGTTAGAAAAAATAGAGAGGCACCACTAGCTAGCCCATAACATCCCACCCCAAAGACAGACAATTTCAGGGAAAGGAAAATCTTGACTTTTTTTTTTTTTTTGCCCTCCTTAGGATAAGTTTCCCACCCATGAGGAGCACTGCCATGGAAGTTAAGGGATGTTTTTTTGTACCTTCTCCTACTAGAGCATCTCAGTTTTGGAGCTAACAATCATTTCAAAGTGTTTAGTCCTTGTCTTCTGCTACAAGGTTATGAATCCCTTCCCGAGGAGAGCTGCAGAGATATAGACCCAGGCATGTCACAGTGCAGTGTGGGTGCCTGAACACACGTCCCCTCCCCCAGGGGGTTGGCACGACCTGCTCTGGTAGTTTAGCAGCTCAGACAAGCAGAGGCAGCCAGTACCATTAGACACAGCCTGTTTATTCCTGTGTGTGTTCCCTTAATGCACATCGGCTCTTGTGTGTTTGTGGAATGGTATCAATTCCGTGCAGACGTGCTGAAGGTTTCTACATCTCCTCCTGAGTGTGAGTGTTTGGAAGTGATCAAGGGCAAGGTTTCTCACAGAGTGACGCTGACAATGTATTTATGAAGGCCTTAAGAAAAAAGCTGACAGCCCTGCAGGAATACTTTCCTTTTGTTCAAGAAGCGGGGGCGGGGCGCAGTTTGAGGTGGCTCCGAGATAGTCCTAACTAGACTTGCTACTATATTAGGCAGTCTGGGGAAGCTGCCAGGGCATCAAGAGAAGCTGAGAGGAAATGGATTGGTGAAGAAGGGTACCTCTGGATCAGACTTTTCATTTTGGCGAAGTTGCTCTGTATTAGAAGCAAATGTCCCCCAGGACCTACAAGAAGGAAAACACCAGCCTCCGGGTTTAAAGGCTACAAAGAATGGCCCATAAATGTCAGTGGTGATTTTAGCTGTACTGATTGATTTTGTTCTCCTCGGGGTTCTGGTCTCGACGTTCCCTAAGTTTGGATTGGTCTGGTCCTATCCCTATTTTTCCTTTAAGCCCTATTTTCTTTTCTTTTTTTAAATACATAATTATGCAAAACAGAGGCTTCCAGGAGATTACCTATCTGTCTATCTGTCTGTCTGTCTATCGACCTATCTTTATATGGCATTGTAGCAGAAGTGTCTGTATTGTACCTAAGTGGTAGTCAAAGCCAAACTTGTGGACATAGGAGCATAGTGTGACTGCGAAGTCATAATATAAGGTTTTCCACATTTAAGATGAATTATGTACATGAATCTGGTTAACTGTTAAGCCAAGCATGAACAAACATTTAAGGAAAGGAAGAACCCTACCCCCTATTTATTCCGGAAGCCCCACAACCATTCTGGAAGATAGTGCTCATGTTGGGCCACACATTTGGGAGAAACTTTGGCCAGTTTAGAGCCAGGTCTCACTGTTGTCGTGATTGGTTGTAAAAACCCGAGGTGACAGCCTCACCCTTCCACATGGACACATGCAGGTACCTCTGGGATATCCAGTAGAAAGGACTCGTTTTGGAGAAAAGCAAAAAGGAGGATATGGGAGAGATGGCAGTCTTCAAAAGTGGTTGCATCAGGTCAAAGCCTTCCTTCCTCTTGATTGATTGAGTTTCAGGCTGACATCCACTCCTCAGTCTGTGGGGCAATTTTGACAGCTCTCCCATGGTAGAGACAAGTCCTCGGGGGAGCGCTGTAAAGCAGGATCATCAGTACCAATTCTTTTCATAAGCAAGTATTGTAGAAGTAGTAAGATGAATAATTTGTTGTACAACTTCTTCAGTGCACTTTTAAGTTACTTACCTTTGCTCACTTTAAGCTGAATATTTAAAAAAAATGCACTTGGTACATTGCAAATAGAATTACTCTTATCATTCTTGCAACACGTAAGGTGAACATGCTAAAAAGTAGACAGGTCAAGCAAATTGCGTGAGTTAAAATTATGTTAAAATACAGTTTAGGTTCGGTAATACCTAGGAAATGGCCCGTAGTTTTGCTCTCCTCTTCACGGCATCCCTGCAGCGAGATTCCACTCTCCAAAATGTATTCAATGTGTAGGAGGAAAATCACATTTTTAATAACCTAGTAACTTATTTTAGAATGAGCCATGCCATTTTAATCCAAAGGAAAATATCCACTCATTCTCCAAAATAGCAGGTCCCAGTGAGCAAATCAAAAAGCAGGATAAAACGCTCTGGAGAATGATTTGAGAATCCAAACTGCATGTTCTTACAACCCTGGAGATGCACTGCTGTCACTTTAAAGAAAGGAGTTGTAAAGTCTTCAGCAGAAGCGAATGTGAACAGCAGACTGCTGTGTTTCATCTTCTGTGAGGCAGGAGCTCCCTCCAGAGCCACAACAGGCTCTGCTGCAGCCCTGCTGGCGGGGTCCCTCCCTAGGAAGAGAGAAGGAGAGAATGGGAAAGGAGCAATGGAGGAAGACAAACTCTTTCCTGAAAGTTTTTATTGAGGCGTGTGTGAAGCACAGCTTACTGGGAAAGTAGCATCAGGTAGTCAGTCTTACTTAAAACCAAGCAAAGAGGGGTGCCTGGATGGCTCAGGTCTGCCTTGGGCTCAGGTCATGATCCCAGGGTCCTGGGATCGAGTCCCGCGTCAGGCTCCCTGCTCCGCAGGGAATCTGCTTCTCTTTCTCTGCCTCTTCCCCTCCCCCGCAGCTTGCGCACGCTCGCTCTCTCTTTCTCAAATAAATAATCTTTTAAAAAAGTAAAATCAAGCAAAGAAGAGTCTGCCAGGCAGACAGTGAAACAGCCTAGATTGGGTTTGACTGCTTCATAACCTTCTCTAGCTTCTGTCGTATGTCCTAGTCTCTGCCTGCACAGCCTCAGATGCCGGAAGTTAGGGCTAGGGGCAGGACCGGTTGGAATTAACGCTGTGCCGGGGGGCATATGCCGCAGACCTAGACAGACACAGAAGGGCAGGTTCCAGCCCTAGGGCATTTATTTATACTTTTTTATATGGCTTTTTGGGAACTATTTCTCACTTTATTTTTTAAAGGTTTTGTTTATTTAACAGAGAGAGAAAACAAGCAAGCAGGCAAAGTGGCAGGCAGAGGGAGAAGGAGAAGCAGGCTTCTAGCTGAGCAGGGAGCCCGATGCGGGGCTCGATCCCAGGACCCCGGGACCATGACCTGAGCCCAAGGCAAACGCTTCACCAACTGAGCCACCCAGGTGCCCCTTCTCAGTCACTTTAAATGCAGTATAAGCTATGTTTACCACTTCCACGGAATTAACTCTTGTCACTGTGATGGTGCTTTGCTCCCTTATTTCTCTGATACAGCAGGTAATGAAGACAGAGGGTCCTCAGTAAATGACAGGATCAGTAGGATCAGTAGCATCACTGTCCACTTTATTGAGCACCTACTATATGTCTGGCAGTGTGCCGGGGGCTTTAATACACTATCCTAATCTTTACAACCATATTGAAACAGTGCATATTTTTCCCACTGTGTTTTGAGGTGATGTACCTGAGGCTCAGAGAAGTAGGTAATTTGAAGGTCACATAACTACAAGATGGTGGCACTGGGATTCAAAATTGGGCTTCTAGAGCACATTGCCTTGTTAGTGATGCTAAACTAATGGCCAAGGGGGGTATGTTACAGGACACTACAGTGTGTTAACTTTCCTAAAAAGAAAAATGGAGAAAGCTAGGAAAAGGTAAAAGGCAAAGGCTTTTTTTTTTAAGATTTTATTTATTTGAGAGAGAGTGACAGAGATAGCAAGAGAGAGCACAAGCAGGGGGAGTAGGAGAGGGAGAACAGACTCCCCGCTGAGCAGGGAGCCCGATGTGGGGCTCAATCCTGGGACCCCGGGATCATGACCTGAGCAGAAGGCAGATTCTTAACCAACTGAGCCCCCCAGGTGCCCCAGGCAAAGACTTTTTATCTCATTATTGCAGAATGTTTTTCTGCCCTTAAGACAGTGTTTCTCAGTCTCAGCACTATCACCTTCTTTGTCGTGGGGGCCGTCCTGTGCATGGTAGGATGTTTATCAGCATCTCTGCAGTCTACCCACTAGATGCCAGGAGCACACACACCCCTGGCCCTGGTTGTTGTGATAGCAACAACAAATATCTCCAGAGTTTGCCAGGTAGGGCAAAATCTCCCCTGATTAGGAATCACTGCCCTAAGAAGTCAATCAACGTAATGTTTCAATAGGCAGGGTGAGGGTGGTGGTAATACGATGGAAAGAACAAAGATGGGATTTCTAGCATCGTGGAAAAGAATAAGCACAGATTGATTGAATGAGCCAAAGAAATAGGAAGACCTGATCCTTGGTAAAATGAAGTTAGGAGAAGTGGAAGATTTTGTCATGGGTCTCAGGCCACCTTGGGGCAGAATATCCATGCATTACAGTAATCGTTCATAGATACGTGGATATCTCTTTCACTTTTTTTCCGTGTAACAAATACTGGGGGTGCAATGCACAGAGCCATCCTTTATTCCACTGTTAAAAAAAAAAAAAGATCCAATCCTGCCTTTTATTTAAACCCACCTTTCAGTCAGTGGTGGCCACTGATGACGTTTTCAAAATTGAGTGCATTTTGTCTGAACTTTATCCAAAGTTATTCAACCCATTCTTCTCTTGAATTATCTCCTATTTCTATTCCACCCCCCCCCTTTTTAAATCTGGACAATTACTAATACTTGTTGGGGAGGGAAATTATTCTAAGTAATAAATAGTGACAATGCCTATGTTATTAACCTGCGAAGATAATTTTATACTTATTAAGACCATTGTAAGGCAGTGATCTTTTAGTTATGATTAGCAAGTATCAGGATGAATTATGAAAAGGTAAAACCTATAACAAAATATCTGTTTAGTGACTTGGCCTGTTCAGAATCTATGGACCAGCAGATCTTCACCTTTTGGTCTCAGGCCCCCTTTAAATGCTTAAAAATTATTAAGAGTCCCAAATTATTAGACTTCTATGTGGGACGTATCTATCAAAGTTTACCATATTGAAATTAAAGCAGAAGTTTTAAATTATTCAGTTAGTAGCGATAAACCCATTCATTACATGTTAACACATTTTATGAAAGAGAAATTTTCCAAAATGAAAAAAAGTGTATGTTAAGAGTAGAATTACTTTGCATTTTTACCAATTTCTTTAATGTCTGGCTTCTAGAAGGTATGTAGATTCCAATATCTACTTGTGCATTCAGTCTATGCCCATATGTTGTTTTGGTTAAAATAAAGAAAATCTGGCCTCGCACAGATATGTAATTGGAAAAGAGGAGTATTTTTAATAGCCTTTTCAGATAATTGTGGATATTCTTCCTTGATACTGTGCCAAAACATAACCCGTAGTAGTTTTTGAAAAATAGTTGCAATATACCTTTAATACTCTGTTGTTAGTCCATCTTGCACTTTAGTCTTTTCCCTGTGAATGATGTAACATCACCTGTTCATATCCCGAGTAATGCAGATTTTCCATGTATTGACAATTTCATTACATATATCATCATCAGTTCTCATCAGAAAGGGTTTTAACTCATGGGAAGCTGTCATAATTCCAAAATTCTAAGTTTTGCCTGAAACTTCAAATTTTATCATCAGAAACAAGTGATGTCAGCTGTTTTCCTCAAAGTGACAGGCTCCCTTTGTCCACATTTGAGAAAATGCCAAATAACCAAAAATTTCGTTCTATCAAAAAATTGGCTAGTTCAACTCAGAACTCAGTTATACAGGTGCTTTTCCTTGAGACAACCATCATGATGGAGCAGAAATCCTCTTTGCACACTTCCCATTTTGTCTCAAAGAATATTAAAAAGGCATATACTCAAAGGCAGGATTTAATAAAATTAATAAATTTTTTTTAAAGATTTATTTATTTGAAAGAGAGAGAGTGAGAGAGAGAGAGCACGAGCAGGGGAAGAGGGAGAAGCAGGCTTCCCGCCGAGCAGGGAACCCAGTGCAGGGCTCGATCCCAGGACCCTGGGATCATGACCTGAGCCGAAGGCAGACGCTTAACTGACTGAGACACCCAGGTGCCCCTAAAATTAATAAATCTTCATCAAGGAAGATTTACTGATTCATTAAGGACATTCAGTGTAGATGGCATTGTTTTTGCCTTGAGTGTGTGACGATAAGGGATACCATCAACACAAGTACCTTTTGGTGCTATTACCTTGATTTGTCCAAGGGCACCAGCAGTTTTACCCACCACTGCTTTTGCCCCATCAGAGTAAATATCAACACAGTGAAAAAGGTATTAAGCTCTTAATATCATGGAAATAATTTTGACTTAATCAAGCTCCTGAAAGGGTCTTGGGAATCCCAGGGATCTGTGGATCATACTTTGAGTACCACTGTTACAGATTTTAGAATAAATTAGATAACTAATAAAAATGAGACTTAAGAAAAAAATTGTCTTCAGTCTTCCAGTTTGATCACTGACAAGTTATAATGTTATAAATTTAAGTTAGAATTCTTATACCTGATTCATTGGTAATTATACCAGATTCCATGGTTAATGATGATTTAGATCATTAAGATGCTTACCTGATCATTAACTGATAAAGAAAAACTTTATATTACAAAAAGTGCTAGAACATCTGCAGAAGGGTAGATGACCTGATAGTATGAGATCCTATCACTAGACTAATTAACAGGACTGATGGATAAAGCAATACAAAAAAAATGGCCAGCCTTAATATTCCTGGGACAGAAATGTTTTTAAATGGTGTGATGCAACCAGCCTCCAAATTTGGAGTAGTTTATTCTTATAATAATTTAAATGATTCAGAAAGGATCTTGCGGGAGTAAAAAGGCATTCAAACCTAAGGATTCGAAGTTCAATAATTTATTGGCCAGGTACTTTATTATAGTAATATTTTTGTATTGCTCATTTTTGATATTTCAGGAATTCACAGCAGAGTGCCCAAAAGTTATTTATATTTACTGAAGTCTGGAGCTAGTACTAGAATATCAATACATCATGCAGGTGCATCATAAAATGAGACCAGTAGTATTAACATGACAATTTTTGATCAGACATTGTACAGATAACCAAAGTTAGCTTCCAAACTGCTGGCTCATTTGGGATATCTGCAAAGCTGTTTCTTTCAAGACCTTCCTCTGTAGCAAATTCCTAGACCCCCCCAAATGCTATTTTTATTGGTATTTTATCATATGTATTGTTTATATAGACAAAATAATTATTATAAAGTTAAAATTAGTCTTAGGACCAATTTTTTTTTTTTTTAAATTTTATTTATTTGACCGAGAGAGAGAGAGAGAGAGAGAGCACAAGCAGGGGTAGCGGCAGGCAGAGGCAGAGGGAGAAGCAGGCTCCCTGCTGAGCAGGGAGCCCATTGTGGGGCTTGATCCCAAGACCCCGGGATCATGACCTGAGCCGAAGGCAGCCGCTTAACCGACTGAGCCACCCAGGCGCCCCAGGACCAAATTTTTAATAAGGAAAATATAGCAACTTGAGGGGGTGCTTTGATTATTTTTCACTCCACCCCACCCTTCCATTTTCAGAAGAAAAAGATTCATAGAATATGTGAGTGGTCAGAAGGCGCTTATTATTTCTATCTTAATGATTGTAAAACTAAGCAGATACACAATAAAATCAGAAAAAGCCAAGTCGAATTAAGTCAGTGTCCGTTATAACATACATGTGTGTGTACACACGTGGGTTGTTGATTCGCATGTCTCTATCTTCAAATAATATGAGTTCTTTGAGGAAACCCTCCCCATAGTCCTCTCTGAGTCTCAGTTTCCACATCTGTAAAAAGAAGGAGTTTTCAGTGTGTTTAACTCGTGTAGCCACGCTGTCCCCAGAATCCTTCTTCAAATGACTTCCTTCGTGACTCTGTGCTTTGGATCTGTGTGCCTCCTTGAAACCCCGGGCTCCTTAATGCAGTTTGGAAACCCCTAGACATCTTCCAAGGTCTCTTCCATCTGAAAATTACTTTTTTCTTTGTTTCTCCAGCCTCTCCTGGGTCTTCGGCTACGTTTCTCTAGATGCAAGAGCTGCATAGAAGCAGCAGCCAGCAAGCAGCTGGTGTGCGGTTGTTCGCACTCCAGCTTAGCAGAGAGCTTTCTGTTCTGGCCCTGCCTCTTCTTCCTGGAAGAGCTGAGGAGCCCGGCAGCTCTGGGCCGGTGCCAGGCATGACAACTCTTCTTGGAAAGTAACAATAGACGCGGTTATCTATTAACTTAGCGGGGCAAGCACTGCTTTGATTCCAGCAGGTCAGCAGTTTGCACCGTTTGGCAAAACTTGCCCTTGATGTCCAGTCCCTCGACGCTGTGCCCGACCTGGCAGGGAGAGCATCAGACTGGCTGCCAGGATACCAGGCTCCCCCGTCTTTGGTTTCCCCAGGAGCAGGAAGGGGAGCAGAATGGATTAGCTAGAAGACAATCAGCCATTTTATATTGCCAAGTTCAGCCCTGCTGGTGTCCCTCGGATAGAATCCTGCTGTGACAATGTCTCCCCTTGTTTTGTTTTTTTTTTTAATTTTATTATGTTAGTCACCATGCAATACATCATTGGTTTTTGATGTGGTGATCCACGATCCATTGTTTTCGTATAACACCCAGTGCTCCATGCAGTATGTGCCCTCCTTAATACCCATCACCAGGCTATCAAATCCCCCCTCCCCGCTCCCCTCTAAAACCCTATTTGTTTCTCAGAGTCCATAGTCTCTCAGTGTCTCCCCTGGTTAACCATTGTATGTGTCAGCTCCAGGGAGGGGAGGAAACCCATTTTGGCACACTGACCAAGAAGCGAAAGTCCCCGTTCTAACATTGCAGAGGCAGCTGAGTATTTGTCAAGTTCTTTTCCCATCCATTTAAATACCTGTAGCCACACTTTTGAGAACATAAAAAACTTGTTCTGGGGGCACCTGGGTGGCTCAGATGGTTGGGTGTCTGCCTTCGGCTCAGGTCCTGATCCCAGGATCGAGCCCTGCATCAGGCTCCCTGCTCTGTGGGGTGTCCGCTTCTCCCCCTCCTTCCTGCTCGAGCTCTCTCTCACTGTCTCTGTCTCTCTCAAATAAATAAATAAAATGTTAAAAAAAAAAAAAAACTTGTTCTGTGAGCTCATCGCTCCCTATACTTCCTTCTGTGATTTATACTTGGGCCTCAGCAGCCTTTTCTATGTGATCTAAGGCTCGCGGCATGGTTAGCATCCTGCTGGCACCAGCGACGCGGCAAGGATGTGCTGTTTCTGGCAGGAGTGATGGTGGGGTGGGCCCTTATTTCTCCTACTCCTTCTCTCAAGCAAACGGGGGTTACCTGCAGGCCCCGCACACTCCCATCCGTGGTTTTGCCTCGTCCGTTGCCATCCTGCGGTCAAATCTCTGCTTCCATCTCATGCCTCAGATGGTTCAGATAAACTGCTGATCACAACAGTTGGGAGCCAAGGGCACGAGATTGCACTTTCGGAGCCACGTGGCAACTTTTAAAGGGCATGGCTTGGACACTCCCAGAACCTTGCTCATAATACATTATTTTGTAGACTCAAAATTTTAGAGCGGAATGGAGCCAGAGAGCTCACTGTTTCCTCATTTTGTGGCTAGGGAACCGGAAGTCCAAAAGGTAAGCAACTACCCAGGATTATGTGGCTCCCAGAGGTGCCTCCAAGTCTCTGGGATATTTCACCACAGCAGGGAAATGAGCAGGAACGTCTGTATATCAGAGCAGTCATTTAAAGCTTGAGACGTTCTTATAGTAGTAACATTTTTTACTTAGAAACAAAAGGGGAGAGTATGTTTTCAATTTCAAAGTGACTCTCTCTTTAAATGTAGGCATTTAAAATTCCAGCTGTTTGCAGCAAGGGTCTCTGCTTAAATCTGAGTTGGAAGAAGCGCCTCATAAGGAGAGAGCAGAAAGGCCCCTGAGTGGTCCCAGGGCAGAGGCGCAGTGTTAACGTTTATATGGTGCCTGTCACTTAGATCATGCGCCCTGCCTGGCCCCTGAGCTCATTCATCCCCAAATACCAGGGAGAGACTATGAAAGAACCTTTCACTAGAATGTCTGTAGAACTCTGGGGTAACAGATTCCCATACTTGAGGGTATGTCAAAGCTGGTAGCAGATCACCGTCCAGTGGGTTCTGCAGTGACAAAAAACTATGGCCTTGGCACAGATCGGCAAGTGTCTTCTACATGGCCCTGCCTTATAGCAGGTGCAGCAGTGGGACTAACTTCACAAAAGCCGAGGCCCCTTTGCAGCAGGGCACCCCCCACCCGCAGTGATCCTGAGCTAGAGGAGGAAAGGAGTACTTTGTGGTACCTGAGAGTACCGAGTTCCTGAGTGCACCCAAGGGACCGCTTGGGGATCCCACACAGAGTTGAAAAGAATGATAACTAACATTTAGAGAGCCTTGCTTGCCTCTTCTAACAAATATGGATAAAATACTTGGCCCATAAAGGTATTGTGAGGATGAAATGTGATAAAGAACATAAAGGCATGTAACACAGTAGGTAACGTGAGCCCTGCGGGTTGGAGGTCCCAGTGGTTGGAAGCCACCCTTGTCCCTGGTGTGGCATAGACAAACCTACAGAAGCTTTCTCCTGTATGGGTCTCTCCTCATACCAGGTGTACATACTCATCTTGGTCTTTCATTCCGCACATTCTACTACTTAAGAGGAGGAATAGTCCCAAAGACAGTGAGAAAATGTAAAAGGGGTCCTTAATGTCCGCACGCAATAAAGAACCACTTGCTCAAAAGTACTGGGTGATTGAATCTATAATTGGCATCATTAAGAGAAGTGAAGAAAATACGAAGATGCATCAGGGCTGTAGGGTTTAGTATGTAAATATTTCATAATAATAAACATCGTTTCTAAAAATATAAATGTTTTCTAATTTAGCCCTATTTTTTCTTTTACCTCTAAACATCTCTTTATAGTGTAGACTGTCATTTAAGCAAGAGACGACGCTGTCCTTTCAAGGGTAGGTTTGTCTGGGCAACAGACTCGTTTCTGAGTGGCTGCTCTTGGTTACTACCACTGCTCGGTGGTGAAGACCTCTGTCTCTCTCACTCCCTCTTCTGTTTCTCTCTCTTCTTTTGGCAGCTTCGGCAGCTTCCTGTAATTTTCAGGGCACATTTTTTTATATAAGGCATCCCTGAATAGTTTACAGAATGTTCCTGACTTACCCTGACTTTTTATGACCCTACTGGTTAAAGTCCTATTCTCTAGCATAATAATTGTTTTCAAAATGTAAATTTAATGTTAATTGAGAGAATGTGATGGTCTCTGTCTCTTAAATCTATGCAAGTTACTTTGAGTCACAGTGCAGCCAGCAGCATTTTCCCATAAAACAGAAATTTATCCACCGGTCTTGCTTCCCCTGTAGAGTGGGCAGTTCAAAGGAGTGACAAACACTATAGCTGACTTTTTGTAACTGTCCTTATTGGCGAAATTGAATTTCTGTCCGTTGTGTATTTTGCTGTGCAGTCGATCCTTGTTATCAAGGTAGTTGTGTTCTGTCGAGTCACTGTGAACATGGGGTTAGGAATACGAAACATTGTTCCTAGGGGAAACACAGGGTGAGGTTCTTGTGAGCCTCAGCTGATCAATACATGGCCTGGATATATGTGTGTTTCTGTCTAAGAACACCCTATTTAACATGTACTGTTGAATCGTAACATTGAACTCATGGCCGGCAGCACCGGGACCCATGCCTGAAGGAAGAAATTGAACACACATATTATTTTCCCCAGAAGGCACAGCACTGCCTTCTCACACTTAGGAACGCTAGACAGCACTTCAGCAGCAGGCTTGGGAGCCAATTCAAACAGTGAAATCACCAACAAAAAGCACAAAACTGAGGAGAAGATGGCCCTAAAAAGACTATGAAAAGGACACTGTTTACGGTTGTCAGAGTAGAAACGGAAAGACAGAGTATCCTCTTGTGTCTGCCGGTAGGCAACTCAAGTTGCAATTCACATTTTTTTTTTTTTTTTTTTTTGCTGCTTTGCACATGTTCTCAAATGACTGTAACAGTGTCCCCAGTATCGATTTGGAGGTTACAAATAAATTTTAAGGAGTGCGCAGATTAACACATACAGACTCCTGGATAAGGCTCCGTTGCATTTTTGTGTATTTGAATATGGAGCTCAGGTTAATCACAGAAATATTTGGTATTGAGTTAATGAAGATAATGCCCAATACCCCGTTATGGTAAATGCAAATTTCAGCAACACTGCAAATGGTAATTCTAATAAACCAAGTATTTTTTACCTGTTAATTTATGCCAAAAAGAAAACACGATAATGGCTTTTAGAAATGTAAAGGCCAAAAAGTGTAGAATATTCAGTTTTTCTTTTCAAAGAATGGAAATAAACTGGCCTAGTTATTATAAATATACCTCCCTAAGTAATCTTTCTTTTCTCCTTCCCACCCCTCCTTCCCTACCTCACTCCCACCTCCTTTACTACATCTTACTACTAAAATGGTCTTGGGAAGGAATTTGGAATCCTGCCAGGATGTGCTCAACAGGAGGCTGCTATGGGGGGGGGGGGGGGGGGGATGGTCAATGAAACACAGGAGGTTTTCTGCCCTGTTTGGAATATTTATTAGATTCAGTGATGAAATCATCTCTGTTGATTAGCACACCTAATCTGAATTTCAGAGGTACTGATGACCATGTAATGTTATAGTATCTTGCTCCCAGGCCCCAAGTGCATCACCTTACTACCTAAGTGGTTAGATGCTCTAGTGAACCTGTTTAATTTCCTATTACTAGCCTAGACTTTTATCAGGAATACTGACTAATTTTAGATTTTATCTCCCCTCCTCAAGAGAAGTGATTTAAGTTCTTTCCAGGTAGCACATAAATAAAAGAACATCACACCTGTTACTTCAGTCTTGGTCTCAGAGAAACAAACAACAGAGTCTACTAGACCATAGCCACGAAGTCCAATTATAATAATGGCAGGAGAAGAAATGTGGCTTTTGAGGATCAGAAGTTGCGGGCATGATGCTGGGAAAGTTCACATACTCCTGGGGTCCAATAAAAACAAGAGACCTCATCCCACAGCTGATTGTGGGGAAGTTATTTACAAAAGTGCTGTGAATAAAAGAGCAAGACAATACAAATGTGTGCATACTTCTAGAACCTGAACATATAAAATGCTAATAAAATGTGCTTTGAAGTATAGCCACTAGTTTTAACAATTGTGCAGAGCTACTGTTATTGCCTATTTATAGGTCAGGATATGGATAATTTCCTAGAGAAATTTTTAAAAATTAAAGTGGTAATAATTTGGAGGTAAATAGAAGCATACTTTTTTTTCCCCTTTAAATTGTGACAGTGACCCTTACAGTTAGTTGCCTGTTCTCCCCAGAATAAAGCTGTAGTAGATTGGTATCAGCTTCAAAAAATAAGACTTTAGGTACGAAGAGATTCAATTAAATTGCTCCTGTGAGGTCTTGAGTTTATCAACTTGAAAAAAAAAATGCTTTGTATTTCGGTGACAAGTGTTTCGTGAATAAAATATTTTAGAGGAGAAATGGTGTTCTGTGTTCTGGTATCTCAGGTAATGAGGAAGCTGCAGAAGAAACTTCCTTTCTTTCATGAAGGCTTCAGTATAAAAGATGGCCATGGCGGCCGGCACTCCGACACTAAGCTGCGGCCCTCAGACACAGGCGAGCTGGCAGCAAATGGCACAGCGGGTCAGAAGGACCCTCGCAGAGTGGAGGGACTAAAAAGTCAGTTCATGTACTAAATCAGTACAGTTCTTTAGATTACTCTGAGGTGACGTCCACTCAGAGCTCTCCGTCAAGGAATTTCTAAGTCAGACTTTTTTCCTCTTGAGAAATGTGATTGGACATCCCCGAATTGCTTCAGAACATTGAGGATTTCTAAGGCTTTTGGTAGATTTTAAAGAGGTATAATTTTTCCTCCACATGAAATACTTTATTTCTGAAATGGTGATAATTAAACATACTCAGTGATACTTGAAACATTATATTGGAATTCAGAACAGCTGGTTTTCCCATTTGGATTTATAAACTTCCAAAAGTTGGCAGCTGGCCCCCATAAAAGATTTCTTCCAACAGAGCTCTTATATCTTTGTCTTTTCTTCTAGCTGCTCTAGCACTCTGAGCAACAGTAGTCTTCTTTTTTTTTTTTTTTTTTTTTTTTTTTTAAAGATTTTTTTTTTTTTTTTGAGAGAGGGAGAATGAGAGACAGAGAGCATGAGAGGGAGGAGGGAGAAGCAGACTCCCTACCGAGCAGGGAGCCCGATGCGGGACTCGATCCCGGGACTCCAGGATCATGACCTGAGCCGAAGGCAGTCACTTAACCAACTGAGCCACTCAGGAGCCCGCAACAGTAGTCTTCTTAGCAGTTCTGTTCTGAGGGGGCTTTTTTCCATCTTGACAGGATGGCGTTTTAATCAGATGGAATTAAGTGGAGTAACCAGCTAGTATCCGGAAGGAAAAGACTGGCAGAAATGAAATGCAGAGGCATCTTAAGTATGATTTGCGAATCCCTCAAATATCCTCTTATTGAGTCAAAATGCGAATGGGTCTAAACCGTAATGTTTTTTAAAAATGTGCCCTCACTTCTTAGAAGAGATGCATTCCAGCCCAGCCATCTACAAAGCGAATGCCCAAGTTTGGTCTAATTCCATTGCTAAGGTAAAGCTCTACCTCCAGGGAAAGCCTTAATGTGATAGTTTTAATAAGAAAAGAGTTAGGATAGACCTCTCCCCCAGGGGTTGCTGTTTACAGAGCTGCCCAGCAATGTTCTTTTCACTTGGAGTTGTCTGAAGTAGCAATTTTATAAAGGTTTCAAAAGAGGAAAGCATATGCTTAAAAGAAAATATAAAAGAAGAAAATAAGAATCACCTACCATCAGGTTGGAATTTTTTATTTTTTTTAAACAAAGATATTCCACTGCATGGATGACCCGAATTTATTTCCCCAGTCCTTCATTTGGGGACATCTGGGTTGTTTTCAATTTCTCACTATTGTAAATGATGCTGTGATGAACAAGCTTGTGGCCCCATCATCGTGTTCACTGTTGATGACTTCAGTAGGACAGATTTCTTAGTGGAATCACTAGATCAAAGGATCAATAGCTGTTTCCTTTTACTTGGTAGTGTTTTTCGACACTCAAGTCTCCCCTCCACTGTCTACTGTATCCCTGGTCTCCACTGCTCTGTCAGCCTCCCCCTCACACAGAACAGATTTGTTTTGCTCTGTTTTGTTTTGTTTTGATAATCAGCTTCCCTCGTACATGGCCTATCTATAGACCTACGAGAAACACAGGGAGGAGAGAAGGTAACGCATTGATTGTATACTGTCTCCAGATGACAACTGACTTCCAGTGCTCACATGTGTTCGCTTCTTGGGTTTCCTGCCAGATTTTAATGAACTAGAATGTTTTCCAAAATTGTGGGTTGATGTTTCCTGTCCTCTGCTTCTTCAGAGGGGGAGTTAGCATATCCTTTCAGTTCTAACCTCATAAATTCCATCTCTTTTTTGAGCCATAAACCTTTTGATAACGAACTTCAACTCACTTTTGGGGACTCATTAGCCTCCCAGAAGAGGATTTGATTTTCTGGAAAATTACAATGAAGCAAAGATGTAAGAGAGAGGTAAAGGTAATTCAGTTAATGCAGGAAAAGAGGTAGACTGCTTTAATGATTTCTTGAAATAGTATTACCAGATTTCTTCACCACAGTATTTATTAAACATCTCATATGTGTCAATTATATTACATGCTAAATGAACAACCTGGCTTCCTAATACCTTAAGATAAATTACTAAACAGTTAATATATTCTTATTAGCCCCAGAAATTGCCTGCTCTGTGAATTAATAAATATTAACTGTTGTACATTATGCACTCTTTTCCACATCTGTAATCGTAGTTTTATAGCTAGGAGTCTTTAAAAAATGATCTAGTGCATCTCCTCATTGTGCTGTAGGAACATTAGTATCAGTCAGTATTTAAGACTTCCATTAAGTGAATATTGTGCAGCCTATATTGATAACTCCCTCGATATCTCACGCTTCTCTGTTGGGAAATTATTTACTAACTCCAGCCTAAAGTTACCATGGCACCTCTGTAAGCTTACACCTCTTTCGTCATTAGCAGCGTTGAAATTTGCTCTTAGAAATACGAGCCCTCCATATGGTCGATGTGATTTCCTTCTTGTAATGAGAGTAGAGAAGGCACACACTCACTCACTGAGTGATGAAACATGGGATAGGAGATGACTCAATAAACATTTTAAAGAATGTTTGCAAAGTGTGATTTTCAAATCTGTGTTGAACTGAAATTCCCAACTTGGTCTCTGCACAACTGTTTTTACTAACTTGTGTTTTGGTAGAATGCCACTGGTCTCCATTGACAGCCTTCATGAATAACAGCCCAGTGAAACTCACTGCTGCATTTGCCATAAGGAGGACCTCTAGGGGAAAAAAAAAAAAAATCCCATCTGGTCCTCACACCAAGATTATTGTACTTCTTCGGAACAACTGGTTTGTTAAACACAGAGCAGACCAGGTTTCCCTCGTAGGCAATTCAAGCCAAACTGTGGCCTCCCCATTAATAAGTAGGGGCTGCAGGGCGCCCAAGGCTGCCATGGTGCCTGACGCAGGGCAGTGCTCTTCATTCATGTGTATTCTTTGTGACCGGTACCTCCAGAACTGTGCCCGCCAGAGCCCACTGGTATGTCCTTTTAACACCTCATTCTTTTTTTTTTTTTTTTTTTAAAGATTTTATTTATTTGACAGACAGAGACACAGCGAGAGAGGGAACACAAGCAGGGGGAGAGGGAGAGGGAGAAGCAGGCTTCCCGCTGAGCAAGGAGCCTGACGTGGGGCTCGATCCCAGGACCCTGGGATCATGACCTGAACCGAAGGCAGACGCTCAACGACTGAGCCACCCAGGCACCCTTTAACACCTCATTCTTGATGCCTCCTTTTTTTCCTTATTCTCTCTTTATCCATCTTCTCCCCCTCCTATTTTTAATTTTCATAACATTGTCGCACTCTCTGGGTGTGTGTGAGCTGCCCAGAGTCCTTTGTGGAAAGCGGTGCAGCTTTTAGAAATTGCTAGGTGCAAACCTGCGTTCATGCTGTCATTGTCATTATTCACGCCATGGCATCTTGCTTGATTCTTATTCCCGCCAGTCGTGGTTGTTTCGGTTCGAATATATTGGTTTTTGATAAGCTGGTGCCTCTGTAAACTCAGAACATGGCATGTAAGCTCATATTTGAAATGAGAGTCCAATATAGCTCTAAACATACGGCTCACACCGTGAAATGTTCATTTTCCTTTGCCAGGGAGTTTTGAAGAAATGCACACGAGCATATGTCCAGTCATAGGATTCCCTGCCGGGTTTTTTCTTAAATTATGGTTTGACATTTCAGATCATTGAGTGCACACATCTGTCTGCGTATGTTTTCTTTTTCCAAAAAAAAAAAAAAATTGAAGGCATTTATTCAGTGACATAGCTTAGCATTTTTAGTTTGCCCTGATAAATTATTTAGTATTCTCAACCCTTAAAATCAGGCAGAAATTGACAGAACTGTGTGCCGTCATTCTGTTAGTGGCCATGTAGTCCCTGGGTATTGAGTGAAAATAAGGAATTCATTTTCCTTTTTTTTTTTTTTTTTTTTTAAGGCATGTATTGTGTAGTTCTTAGTAAACCTTTCGTTTAAGGGAAAGAACCTTGAAGTTAGAGTCAAAGGATTCATTTTTAAATCTCACCTCCATTACTAACGGTGACTTTGAGCAAATCATATAACCTAATAGAGCCTCGGTCCCCTGATGTAGAAAATGAGTAATACTAATGACTGACCCACCTCCCCCAGAGGACTCCTGTGCAACTCCGAGGAGATAATGCGTGTGGAAGTGCTCTGGAAACTGTAAGAGCTGTTAGAACTCCATTTCCCCAGTCTGGGATAAGAAGCGATCACAATAACTAATGGCAAAACTACTATTTATTTGGCTCAGATACTGTCCGTTCTGCTAGAATTTTACCTCCTTCAGATTCTTCACACCTGGTTCTGGAGTCAGCTGGGATTGTTGAACACATGCTTGGGTTCCTCAGGGCCATCGAGTTCCTTCTCGGTGGCTCAGTGAGGTGAGGGGCTTCCCGTTGCTGCTCACACAGGTAGTGCTCACTAAATCCTTGGCCTGAGGCCCTTGAGGCTACTAGTGTCTTCACCAGAGGGACGTAAGTCATCCCTCTGTTAACCACTCTTGACGCCTGTCAAGTTCTCTCCAAAATGGAGAAAATGCCCTTCACGCCTGGTTGCTTTGTCAGGACACTGAATGAGGAGGAGCATCAGTGGCGTGGCTGAGAGGGAGGTGTTCTTTAAAGCCAGACTTGAGGGTTTCTGTCCCAGACTCTGTGTGCATTATCTAAGGTTGCCACAGAGACCACAGGCTGAGGGGCCCAAAGATGCCGTAAGCTTTGGGAAGCCTCCGGCTGTTTTGAGCTGTGAATTACAACCATACTGTGGCTCTGTTTTGAAGATCATTGGCAGATGAGCTGTCATGGCTAATGACTAGACAGCTGTCTCCCACTAACTGTGGGGGTGCCAGGAAACTGGCTACCTCAGAGAAGGTTGGAGACAATGGAAATAAATACAGATACATGCTCTTCGGAGAGCCGTGGGTGACAGGAGGCCACAAGTGGCCTGGGTGGATAGATAATGGGTCCTGCTCTTTGTTACATAAATGACATAAAGCAGTGGTATTTACTAGCTCTTTTTGTGGCTTCTTGCCTTAGGAATCAGCTGTGGTGAGCTAAAGAGTTTCTGGTCCTCATAATTCTGCTCTGCCAAGAATATCCCCCCTTCCCTGTAATACATGAAATGAACCCATGCACCTCAGCTCTGCCCCGGAAGATGAAATCCGTCCCAGGAAAAGTTTAAGTGCAGATGCTTGGATAGAATGGGGGGCACTTGTCCTAAAACCTGGCACGCATAGCAAGCATGTGTTTTTTTATTTAGATCGAGCTGATTGGGAGGCTGGACCTGATGGAGAGTATGGGTATGATGAGCTAAAGCAACCCATTTTCCTTTCTGTCATACCCATCCTGGTATGCTGAATTCCAACTACAGTACCATACACTCCACTACAAAACAAGTATGGCAAAGCTATATGTTTTCATTTACCTAGTTTAATCCCGAAACGTAGTATGCTTGAAAAACTTTTATAGACCCAACCATTAATTCTGTGTTCATTGATTTTGACTCTTAACCTCAATAGAGCAGAAGCTAAAGGTTTCTTATTCTCTTTTTCATTGATAGTTAATTCATTAATGAAGAGAATGGGTGGTATTCTTTGATATAATACAACACTGAGAAGAGGAGTATTCCTAGAAAAGTTTTTGAGATCAAATCAACCAGTATGTATTGGGTATTCACATAATACAGGAAAATTCTGTTCTGGCTAAGAGCAGGACTTCTGACAGTTAACTATGCTGACATTTTCATCTTGTGGATGGTTAAGAAAGAATGAGTTCTGTTATAGACTTAATTTTGACCCTCAAGGGAAGACTGGCTAATAAGAATTGATAAGAACATTGAGGAAAAAGAACTAGATCATCTTAGAGCTTCTAATAATCATGAAAAGGAGCATAAACTCTTGAAGATATCAAGGTAGAATTTTGATAAAATCATTAAATTTTTTAAAAAGCTTCAATTTTATTGTGCCTAGTTAAAGAAAGAATATATCATCGGGATGAGAACATAAGAGCCAAAGAAACTCTGTGATCATTGTACCCCCAGCTATCCATGAGAGAGGGGACCTGAGTCAGTCAATTTGAATTTACTCTGTTCAACAAACCCTATTGTGGACAGAGATGCACAGAGCTTTCAAAACCAGTAAGACTGTCAAGATTCCATGCTTGCCAAGCAACATTCCTATTGTAATCAGAATTTGTAGGCAGATTTTCTAGTGATGACTAGGCTACATGAAAAATTATGTTTTTTTTTTTTTTTTCACACCAATTGAATGTATCAGCCACCTATTTGGTTAGTTTATATAATTCTCTTAAGCTCAATTTTGTACATTCATAAAAAATATTTTTAGGGCCTCCCAAACAATACTGGCCTCTGGTAAGGCCACCTCCAGCTCATCTTTTTATAACTTCAACAGTGATCATTGAGGAACATCTCTGGTAATCTCAAATTTTAAGAGATAGATTGATTGATTAAATGGTAGTGAAAATCTCTAAGTTTAATTCTGTGAAGACATATACATAATGAACTAAAGTTTACCAAAATACCAGGAGTTGCATGTTAAACATGGATAATTTGCCAGGAACGATTCTACTCAACTAGCTTAAGCGTAAAAAAAAAAAAAAAAGAAAAAAGGTGGAAGTGGGGGGTGGCAAGCAATTAATTGAAAGGATGTAGGAGTATCTCATGAAACCTAAGGTCGGGAAAAATACTTGACTGAACCAGGAAATGAAAAGTTGAGAACCAAAGTCATAATGCTCTTTCTTTCTGTTGTTCATAGACTCTCATCTCTACTTCTCTCTTTCTCTGCTTCTCCATGAAAATAGCTCCCTAGCCCATGCCTCGCAAGATCAAACAAGAGCTTAGTGGAAACAAACTAGAATCTCAGAAGCTTGAAGTTCAGGGAAGGGGCCTTTGGCCCAACTTGGGCAAGTGTTCACTGCTGGGCCAGGATGACTTCTATTCAGTAACTGTTATTTAGGGAGACTCTTAGAGAAGTGGACCTTGGGCAGGACTGTGAGTGATGGGCAGCTTTCAGAGAAGCAGGACACATTCCAGACATGCATCCCCAGTGGTGTCTGCCAAAGATAACCAAACAAAAATCATTTTAAAAATCTGTTTGGAGTAAAATAAAGAAAAAACAAAGAGTAGGCAGATTATTAGGGCATATTATGTGGTTTTACATATGAGAAAAAACAGACACATGTATACTCTTTTGTTTCTTTCTTAGATGCAGGAGTGACCTCCATATTGAAAGTTTTATAACAACATGTTAGGGAATTAAATTCCAATATAATGAGCATGGAATAAGGAAGCACCTAAATACATTAATTTGTTGAGGCTTTTATAGCCTCTTATAGGGACGCCTGGGTGGCCCAGTCAGTTAAGTGTCCGACTCTTGATCGCGGCTCAGGTCATGATCTCAGGGTTGTGGGATTGAGCCCTGGTTGGACTCCGTGCCCAGCGGGGAGTCTGCCTAATATTCTCTCTCCCTCTCCCTCTGCCCCTCCCCCTGCTTGCTCGAGTGTGCTCTCTCGCTCTCTAAAATAAATAAATAAATCTTTAATAAATTATTAAATAAATAACGTCTCTTATGGCACCAGATACTGAGGAACTTAGCCAATGAGTTTGAGAGGAAGTGTTGTCAATAATCCAGAGGTATTGTGAAGAAGAAGAGAGATTGTAAGAAGCCGTCGGTGGGAAAACAGTGCCTTACATTTTCCAAAGAGGAGAGAGGAAGTTTGGTTCTGGAAACTTGACACTGATGTACTACTGTTAAGATCCTAGGAAAGATCACTTATGCATACTTAAAAAGTCACCTTCACTAGGTACCAGCTTGGGTCTATGAAGAGGAGTCAAACTAACTAGTAACTTATCTTAAAAAAAAAAAAAAAAAGATTACACTAGTGGACCAGGAGACTGTGTGATACCTAATTCATCTTGATTTAGCTGGATATCTGAGTAAAGTTTTCAGATCCCTGTGGACTAGGTAAAGAAATGTAGTATGAAAGATGGTGCAGTTAGATGAAATTGATGAATGGAGTGATAGCAGCCTCTCAAGAATTACAAGCTTTCAAGCACTATATTTGACCTTCTCATATTCGTCCATGTAAACAGTGGATACAGAGATAGAAATCCTACTAATCCGATCTTCAACATAGAAAACTAGGAGGGATGGTTATATAGACCAATTGACAAAATCATCAAAAAGAGCAGAATCTGCTGGAGCATGCACCCAAGCCAAAAATGTAAAATGCAATAGGTGTAAACACAGTATTTTATGCGGAGTTCAACTGCAAAAACACAGAATGAAAAACACTAGGCTTAATGCTAATTAGGGGATAAAAGTTGTAGGGGTTTGTGAGCTAGCAGTAAGATATGGTTGCAGAAAATATATCCAGTGCCAATGTAATTTTTTTTTTTTTTTTTTTATTCATGAGGGACAGAGCGAGAGAGAAAGGCAGAGGGAGAAACAGGCTCCCAAGGAGCAGGGAGCCCGATGCGGGACTCGATCCCAGGACCCTGAGATCATGACCTGAGCCGAAGGCAGATGCTTAACCATCTGAGCCACCCAGGCGCCCCAGTGCCAAGTAATTTTAAATTGTATTTGTAAAGGAATTGTATCCAGAGTAAGGGCTGTAATATTGCACCTTTATGTTAGCAAGTCCACATCTGGATTATAGCAAGCTTTTCTGGGAAGACACTGACAGAAAGGAGCATATCCAGAGAATGGTGATCAGGAAGCTTAATTTATAAATTTCTTTGACGCTTAGGTTCTTTATTTCAGTATGTGTAATGAACTGTAAGGAATACAATCTACCATAGCATGTTCTCAAGGAGCCTACTTTGTGTCATTCCAATCAAAGTTCGTAGAACCTAAAAACTTGGGTAAAATGCACTCCCCACCCAGTCTGTTGAGCTTGAGCCATTTGGTTTAACGGTGATAATTCTCCTTTCATTGAAAATGTATGTTGGTTTCTGAATGCTAAGTTAACTTTTATATTCTACATTACTAATCTATTCAGCCATTGGGTGTCAGCGCTGTTTCATGTAAATCATAAGAAGTTTTGTACTTTTATCATGGGAATGAGCAAAAAAGGTTTTAGATGGGGACAGGAAAGATTCCTAATTTATTTAAAAATAAAAGTAGATAGTTAAAAAAAAGTGTTCCCCAAATTGAGGATTTGTTTCCCATGCCTAAAAAAGCATGTGCATGTGTGTGTGGACACACACACATACACACTACCATAGATTAATGATAGTATATATGGATTGCAGGGGTTGGCAGCGTAAAAATGTTATGTTTTCCATAGTCTGTTGAATTAGATATTATTTATTGATAAAGTTTAAATACAACAAGGCCATATATCGAGCTACAGATCTTAAAAACATAGCTGGTACAGAGAGAATACAAATAAATAATACAGAGGTGTTTCATTTTTGGTTTTGAAATCTACTTTTTTAAGTCATAGAAAAGTCATCATGAGAATTTTTATTCCCATCCTTTCTTCTGATCCCCAGCACCTGGCCCACATGGCTACTGTGAGAATACTCTGTTAAACGACTTTAAGAATAACTATAGCTTTAATCATTGCAAACCTGTAATCTGAATGTGAATATTTACAACCTTGATTTGTCCCTGACGTTAGAGGATTTATAAGCTCATTTGGAAAATGAAGCTCCAGAGAGCAGGAATTAGTCAAAAGTCTATAACAAAACCCATCCATTTAAATGTGGCATTCTTGGTTCAGCTGGCCTTCCTTCTCATTCGAACTTATTATAAATTCTACACCAGTAAAGTGAGAGAAATGATGCAAAAGAGGGGGTTTTTCCTCAGTACCTTGGGTGCTTCTTTCAATACTAAGGCTTACGTATATTATGAGCTCTATTTCTGTATGCTCCACCCAATGGACTCATCTCACAATGGAAAATCAGAGAAGCTGCCAAAGAGCTAAACTTTCTCGTGAACCTGCATTCAGGCTGATGGTGGCAAATGAAAGCTAGTAATTAAAGGGAACCCAATCTGCATTGGCGTAAAGGTTTCCTTTGGGCTAGTGTCCAATCAGCCTGAAGTTCAAACTCCCTCTCTGGGCTCTTTCTTCTCCACAGTGTCTCGTCCCTTCCCTTCCTTTCTTCTGTCGCATCCAGGTGGTAGGAGGGTCTTGCATTCTTGAGGTGTTGTGGGCAGTTCTGGAGTGCTTACCCTCTGTCTCTGCTGCCTCCTCCTGTCTTCTCAGGTGTATTGACCTCTTTTCATTTGCTGCTGAAGGAACCCCTGCTGCAGGAACTTCTCGTCATTTATCCTGCTGCCCTTGGGACAGATGGTCCCTCTTCACACCTGCCCCCTCCGGGGACTCCTCTCCACTTTGGCTTTCACTGGTACTGTTGATCCTCTGAACCCTGAGGGCCAGTCCCTGGCTTAAGCCTTCTACCCTATAGCTTTGCTGCATATCATCTTACCCCTTCCTCCGGTGACTCCTGGCAGGCCCCTAGATCTTAACGCTCAGCTACCTTCTATGTTCCCACTGAAAGCATGTGGAAATACTAGGCTCTCTGGTTCCATCCTAGAGCCAAAGGAGACTGCAAAGAAGAGGTGGGAAAGGAAATTGTCTTTAACCCTCTCTGCCTGAGTACACCTCATTATTTCTGTTCTGTGCTCCAGCCACACCCTGCTGGGTGATCTCCTGTTCAAGTTCAGAACTGGAGGCCAGGCACACATCCCTCTCTCTATCTGCTTTCATTCCCATCTTGTTCCCTCCAGATTTTCTACCCCTCCCCACTAGAGATGTTTTTCCTTTGTCTTTCTGTGGAAGAGGAATGTCCCCTCCTCCACCTGCCATATAGGCTTGTTCTTGAGGGTACCTCAAGATAGAAGGGTTGTAGTGTGGAGGGTGGACATTACTGAGAAAAGAGAATGCATCAAGAGGTCTTCCAAAAATATCCCCAGAGCAATTCAGTAAATATTTATGGAGCAGCTATTACGTGTTAGATTATGGTGAGCAAAATAGATGAGACTCCCGTCCTTAATGAGCATACAGCCTTGAGCATTTTATAGGAAAGATGCCCACGCAAAAGCATAGATATATATGCATAAGGATGATCATTATAACATTATTTTTAGAGTCAACTAAAATGTCCATCAATAAGGAAATGGTTAAGTAAGTTATGGACCAGCCATACTATGGCATATGATGCAATAGTTAAAAAGAGTTAGATAATAAGATAAATCTGTACATACTCATATGGAAGAAGAATTTATACATATTCATCTGAATATATGTTGTGTGTGTGTGTGTATATATATATGTATATATGTATGTATATATATATATATATACATTTATATGCCTGCGTGAGTATAAGAAAATTTAAAAAATAAATGAACATCCAACTCTTAACAATAATTTCCCCTAAGAGGTGAGATTTGACATAGATGGGAGAGGTAAAGGAGGGAATTTTGGCCTTAATAAACTGCTTTATCATACAAGTTGTATATTGCTTTTGTCATTTTTGAGACAAACAGGAAAAATATACACCAAGAGTTGTTAAATGGCACACAATCGAATTTACATCTTTGGAGTTATTTCCATACTTTACGTAGGCAAGAGGGGATGAAAAGATGAGACAACACACTCTATTCCAACTCTCTTGTCCCCTTGTCCTCTGGAAGAAGTCAAGGTAGCATGCCCAGACCTTTAAACAGTCTCCACTCTACCTCTCCCCCCTCCCCTTCAGTCCCTCTGTGTTTTCAGCTCCTTTCTCTCCCATTCAAAGCCACTGTCTGCTTGTTTCCCCAAGTTGTCATCTTTTTTTAAAGATATTTATTTATTTATTTATTTATTTATTTATTTATTTATTTATTTATTTATTTATTTATTT